>NC_137738.1:10233059-10467882 GCF_963264785.1 Psittacula echo | reverse complement strand
GTTATAGAAGGCTGGAAATCTGCAAGATACTGTGTTCCTGCAGGTTAACTAACAAAGGGGATGGTGGGGACCCCCCAGACCCAGCTAACAGTGTGGGTGCAGGAAGAGCAGGTACCTGGTGGGGTGGCCATGGATGCTCCCGGCTGCAGAAGAAGCTTCAAGCAGAATGGTGTCACTGCTGGCACTTGAGAGCTCAGCCATGGGACACAGTGCAACAGGAGACTGGGCTTCTCTACCTGTGCTGTCCACTGAAACCATTCACAGTTAGGGGTGTTGGTTAATGAGAAGCTCACCACAACCTGGCAGTGTGCACCTGCAGCCCAGAAACCAACCATGTCCTGGCTGCATCCTCGGCAGCGTGAGCAGCAGGTCGAGGGAGGGGATTCTCTCTCTCTACTCTGCTCTGGTGAGACCCCCCTGCAGCCCTGTGCCCAGCCCTGGGGCCAACAACACAAGAGGGATGTGGAGCTGTTGGAGCATGTCCACAGGAGGCCATGGAGATGCTGTGAGGGCTGGAGCCCCTCTGCTCTGGAGCCAGACTGAGAGACCTGGGCTTGTTCAGCCTGGAGAAGAGAAGGCTCCTTAAGGGGAGACCTTAGAGCAGCTTCCAGTGCCTAAAGGGGCTACAAGAATCCTGGAGAGGGGCTTTTGACAAGGGCCTGTAGTGACAGGACAAGGGGGAATGGCTTTAAACTGACAGAGGGGAGATTGAGATGAGACATTAGGAAGAAATTCTTCCCTGTGAGGGTGCTGAGGCGCTGGCACAGGGTGCCCAGAGAAGCTGTGGCTGCCCCATCCCTGGCAGTGTTCAAGGCCAGGTTCAACGGGGCTTGGAGCAACCTCATCTAGTGGAAGATGTCCCTGCCCATGGCAAGGGGTTGGGACCGGATAAGCCTTAAGGTCCCTTCTAACCCAAACCACTCTGTGATCCTATGACATACATACCTGTTAGGTATGAATTTGCTGTTTATTCCATATTCTTTCTCGTTCTACTTCTGCCTCCCCTTGTTTGTACTTTTATCAGATTACAAAGTTGAGACAAGTTTTGGTTTAAGAATAAAGGCGGCCTCATCTGCAGAATACGATGTTCCAAAATAAGATCTAATTTTCTCTTGCAAGAACCTAAGGCAAAAATAAATTGATATTTACTTTAAAGGCAAACACAAACAAGGACTTATTATTTATCATTAAAACATCTTAAAAGGGCTCTAGAGCCCTAAAAGCAAAAGTTTGATGCTCTATAAAAGAATCATGTTTCTGAGATGTATCAGTTCAATAATTAAAAGAGCATCTATGAAATATAAATGCAAGATATTAAGAAATTAAATTAAAGCCACCAAAAGCCAATTATCTTGTAAAAGATCTCTGATAGCCAAACTAATGAGATGTAGAAAGATTAATTCAGATCCCTGTTTTAGGAGGTAGTTATAAATTGCTCTAATGCCAAATCCAGTCACTAGGTTGTTATTGAAACCTGTCAAATACATTTGGAAGGGCTTTAAAATATTCAGAATGAAGCAGAAATTAGAACGGAGTCAGGAATAATTAAAAAACAGCTGTCTTGTCACCATTGCTGCTTTAATCCTATTACATCTTCTTGTTTACAAAGCTTCAGATGTCTCTCAGAGTATTGGTCTGTGGGAAAGGTGGGGTTTATGAGCAGGGATTTATGTGTTTTAATAACTGAAGAGCTTCAAATCCCTCTCCTCATTTCACTTATTTGGGGTATTTTCTTTGTAGGACTATTGTGCTTACTGCCAGTGCTGCCTGATGGATTTGTTTGGCTTAGGGCAGGTTGGGCCACCACCTGCAATCCCACTGAGACCCCAGAAACCCACTGCTCTCCTGATTGCAGCTCCTGGTGAAGACGCTGAGGAGCATCAGTCATGGTCTTTTTGGTCAGTGAAAAGCACAAGGCCTTTGCTCCTCTATTCTGTTGCAGCAAAGCACAGGGCTCTTAGGGAAAAGAGGATGATTGTGGTGGTGCAATGTGTTCCTATAACCCAAGAAACACAGTCATGCCACTGCCAGAAGGTAGCTGTGGAGGTTCACCAGCCTCATTTTGGTTGGGACTTGCCACATGGGGGGCTTCACGTGAGCTTTGTGGCTCTAACAGCAACCATCTAAGGACCCCAGTGTCCTGCACCCATCCACGCTCTTTGCTTTCCCTGGCCCAAGGGGTGCCCAAAGGCCCCCAGCAGCACAGCTTGGGGGTATTTCTGCTGTGCGGGCACAGCAACCGACCCCTGAGCTGGGAGGAGAAGCACAGGCAAGGGAGGGCAGCAGGGCCTTGAAACCTCCAGCACAGGCGATAGCAGCAGCTTCAGTGCTATGAACTACTCCCCCATGGACAGCACACCGAGGAGCATGACCTTGGGGCTGGCAAACACAGCTCATGAGCAGCAAAGAGGGCAAGGAGCAGCTCTGCAAGGTGTGCACAGCTCTGCCTGGAGGGTCAGTGTGGAGGTACCGGCTGTGGGCAGCGAGGACTGAGGAACACGGCGAGGAGAACGTTAGAGGTGCAGTGGAAACAGCCCCAGTGGACTCCAGTGGAGGAGGAGGAGGAGGCAGAAACCTCCACCACCATCCTGGCGAGGCAGATGGAAAGGGCCCGCCATTGGCATCGTGCTGCTCGGAGGTGAAGGACTCAGCGGCCACAGCACTTCCCAGGCAGTGGAGGGGTGAGTATAGCCCAGGGGAAGCCATAGTGGCTAAGGGGGGGGGGGGGTTTGATACTGGTAAGTGACTTGTATTACTGCTTTTATCCCCTTTCTCTCTAATATTCTCAATAATATCATCTAGCTTTGTAAGCGCATTGATTAGCACCCTTTGATCAGACCATGAAACCTCTCACATAGTCAAACCACAGGTTCTCCTGTGCATAGTGTGTTTCTCCAGTCTGTGTAAGGCACAAGCTGGGGGGGTCGAACTGGTGGAGAAAGCAGCAGCCCTCCTGGGAGCCCTTATGGCATTTTTGTGAGCAGCCTTTCTAGGAGAGTCTTTTTTGGGTGCCATCCTGTGGCAGCTGGGGACAACCAGCAACAAGAATACCCTGTGTTCCCACAGCCCCAGTCTTGCTTAAAACATAGCTCCCACTTCTGGGGGGTGGGAAACGCAGGCACCCCTTTGAAGGCTTGTTGAAGATCTTGGAGTGAGAAAACCAGCAGGAGGGAAAGGCCTCTGCTTTCTACTTAGGGATTCTCAAGGGATCCTTCTAAGCATCCCTGCGCATGGTAATGAAAGCCCTCTGCCTTGTCTGTTAGAAATCCCTGGTGCTTGGGGGGATTTCCTGCTTGAGAAAACCTTCTGGAGGGAAGAATTACAGTACAGGAATGACTGAGGAGTGGCCCAAATTGGGGTGAGCCTCTCCTATCTTCCCTCAGTCTGCTCGAGCTCTAGTTTGGAAGCAGCCTTTTCTGTAAAGTCTATAATACCTTTAGGGAAGCAAAAACATGTCAGAGCTGGCGAATTGGGTTCTTCAGTGGGGACCAAACCCCTGGGGTGCGAACTCTTGCAGAAGTATCCAGCAGGCAGACCTTGAGTTCGCCAAGTTGAAGGAGACGGCCAAGTCTAAGCTCTTCTCCCGAAGAACTTTAAAATGTGCAGGAGCATGGGCTGTGTGGTTAGTGGCCAAGAGTCTGGGTGAGGAAAACCAGGCAGCCCAGGTACAGATTCAGAACCTGAGGGCGGAGAATGACAAACTGAAAGCAGAAATAAAGGCTCAGCGACTTAAATTGGAGGAGAGCAGAGCCCGCGAAGGGATTGTGGCTGCGGAACAAGTGCAAAGCGTTTTCCAGTACCAAGAGGTCTGTGAGCAAAAAAAGGCCATTTTGAAGGAAAATCAGGCACTGAAGGACAAGCTGGCTGCCAGCACCAAAGCTGTAGAGGAGGTGCAAGTAGCAGTCCGCCTATTAGTGCAGAAAATGCAGATCCTAAAAGAGAAGGGCATAGACCACCGAGCCTGTGAGGCGAAGATCGAGAAGTTAAAGGCAGCGTTAGAGGAGAGACACGGCACAGGCACAGCCCTTGCAAAATCTTCCTGTAAAGGAGCTGATGAGCACTGGGATGGAAAAAGATGGCTTAATGCAGATGGCATCCGCTCCACAGAGGAGTGTAAGCCTGCGCACACGCATTCACTAGAATTTGGGATGCCGGAAAGGTTTAAAGTAAACCCTTTTTCACTTACCGGTGCTCATGTGCCTGTGAAAAGTGAAGGTGGAGGAGCGGAGGGGAGAAGCAAGGGGAATGTGCAGCCACAGGCAGACCGAGGTATCATGGGGGAAACAACCACGGCTGAGCCTGCTCCTCACCGTTTCAAATCAGGGAGCACACAGAGAAGGAGCAAGCAGTCGGCAGGGGGTGCCTGGGGAAGGGAGGACAAAGGGGGCTCTGGGGAAGGAAGGGGCACCAGAGCAAGGGAGAACCCCAGGGAGAAGAGGAACTCGGAGATGCTGCAGGCTGCTGTCTCCAACGGTGCTGGCCTCCAGACCCCCTACCTGGAGAAAGGGAGGAAAGGAAGGTGGCAGGGCAAGAGGCAGTGGCACCACAGCGCAGCGCCCCGAGACGTGGTGCAAAATACCGTGGCCAGGAGGGAGTTAAGCACGGTGCGGGTGGATGTATGGAGGCAGCTTCGGAAGCACGGGGAGGATATGACCCGCTGGGATAACGCTCCTACCAAGGTTTTGCTGGATCGCCTGGCGGAGATCAGGGGGAGAAGAGAGGGAAGCGGGCCCAGGGCCCCTGCTCTCCCCATCACAGCCTGAGGCAGCTGGATCCCCTCTTCCCCAGGCTCATGGTCAGACCTGGACCAGACCACCGGGGAAGGCTCTCATGCTGGGAGCGCTGGGGAAATGGGAGCAAAGCCCACCAATGTACATATAAAGCTGGGGCACCAGGTACAGGCTGCAGCCCGTGCAAATTAAGAAGACTCCTGCCATGGGGAAGAGGCAGGAGGAGTGAAGTGTTAAGGGGGGGTTTATTTGCTTATTTTTACAAGAGAAACAAAGAGGGAGAAGTCAACTTTCCCAGCAAGAGCAGCCAGGGCTGCGAGGAGCAGAGGCTGCTTTAGCTCTGCCACAGCCACCCTGGTGCTTGTTTCACTGCAAGGAGTTGAGACACTGCCCAGGGCAAGTTAGCAGAGGCTGTTTCAGGAAAAAAGCAGAAGGCTTTAAGGACTGATAAAACACTGGAGCGAGTCCAGGCTGCGACACCAACTGGGCTGCAGAGTTTGCGAGCAGTGATGTGCAGCAGCGGGGCTGGGAATGAGCTATAGATGTGAAGGACTGTGCAAGGAAGGTTTATGGAAGTGCCAAGCATGGTATAAACCCTGAGTGTGAAACAAGAAGAAAAGAACAGTGCCTTCTTTCTGCATCTTCTATAAGGGTTTGGACTTTAAAAATAGAAAAAGCACCATTTAAAAGATAATACCTGCCTGTTATCAGAGGTAAAGCAGCTAAATCAAGAGGTGCAAGCAGAGCAAATCCAAAAGATACCAACAGAAATGAAGCAGTTCACACTTAGCATGTGTTTTCATTTCACATAAGTGTGTGAAAGTATGTGCAGGAAAGAAAGAAGCTGGAAAAATAGATGATACTGCATGTATGTATAAAGGTTTGGGGGGATAATGAATGATCAAATACTCTAATTGACTTGGGACAGAGTTCACTCTGAAAGCAAAATGTTAAGCCTGTAATACATGATTCTAGTTGATGTGTTAACACCAGTGGTTTTTCTTATAGTGAAGAGAAGGTAAAATAAAAGAAGAATTAAAAAAGACCTATAATGATAAAGAGTATGCATTAATGTCATAGATTTTACACTAAAATACGAAGTTTTGTTACAGATAAGAGACAGAACCAACAGAAAACAAGCACGATGGAGGATCGGTGAGCAGCTGTTTAAGAACATAAGCTAACAAATTGTATACAAACATGCAAAGATACTATTTATTAGATCCTTAATATCATCAAAAAGTGCTGTGGGTGTAAAGGATCTACCTTCTTAACTAAGATAACTATTAATAACAATCTCTGCTGTTTTTGTCTTCCATAGGTAGCACAGAAGAATAATTAGTGAATCCAGATAGTGGATATTATTAATTGAGTGTTGCTCAGTATTTTCTTTCCTACTTCTTCTTTTTTTTTTTTTTTTTTTTTTTTTTTCTTTATTAGCATATATGCATAAATGAACGGGAAAATATTATCTTTTTGATCAATCACTGTTGCTGAAGTTCAAGTGGGAGAAAGTACAAACAAACTGGTGACAAGTTAAAAATGGACCCAATTTAAAAGGCTCACCATCTCCAAACAAGAGAAACTCTGCTTCCCTTGAGGAGGTTGGCCATAGCTCTTCTTATCAATAGTGATCCTGATTAATAGATCACTAGCATACAGGGCAATGCCTGTATATGTAACACAGAAAACTGTGTGTTGTGTATCTACAAAACATAGTATCTTGGGTACTATGAGAAGCAAAGATTAACAAATTAAGAGTGAAAATTTCTAGTAGGGTGAGTTATATTTTAAATATATATACTGTTAGTGTAGCTTTGCAATATTAGGACAACTGCATAGCATGGGTTTGAGTGTAATTTAGAGCACCTATGTATAAATTGATAATGCTGGGATAGGGAGAAAACTAAAGGTCCCTAGTGCTGGGATGCTGAAACACTGCATACACATGATATGTAATCATGCATTGGTCTGATGGACAGCATCATTTTTTAATGGAAGAGGTGAGGTGATTTTAGTAACTTACAGCAGGAGGGTTTCTGAGATGAGAGGTGTACGTCAGCACTAACAGGCAGCTCAGCAAGGTGGATGCTCTCAGCTGCCTCTCTGGAAGGACACCAGCAAGCAGGAAGCACTTACACATGCAAATTGAATACAGAGAGAGCTCAGTTTCCAATCAGTTCAGAACACAATTTAACCAGATGTGAATAAGAAATGTACCCTTTGGTTTCCAGTGGGTCTGTAATCACTTATGTGGGGTCCAGCTGTGTTTGTGTGTACACCCAGCATCCAGAAATCACCTCTGCGTGACTAAGTTGTCTGATAATGCAAGTGCATGTAACATAACTTTAATGTAAAGGTATGATTTTAATTACACAATTGTTTTAGAAGTGACACTAAAATGGCTAGAAACTTTTTAACTGTGTACTAAACGAAGTCTTGTAACATTTGGCTTAAGTTTCAAGCAGTTGCTGCAGGTAACAGTGTATCCACTTCCAACATTTGTGGTCCCACAGGCAGCAAAACAAGCCACCAAAGCAAGGTTTGCAGTATGCGACTGGAGTGAGCTGGTTGCTCTTACTACAACCACTATAAAAGATGCCAACCATCATTCTTGGTGTAAATCTCTCCTCAGCAGGCCTCAAATCACCTTATCGAAATTCTTATCTAGGTTTTGCAGTGTAATCCTGGGTATTGTGAGAGTTTGGTTAATCGTGCAAATTACTCTGGCTATAAAGTGTGAATTAAACCAAGTAGCAGCTATGCACCAAAGCCAACACCTACAGGCCACCCTCAGGCCCACACGAGGCAAGACCAGATAGGAAAGAGCTCACGCCTCCAAGAAGATCTATTGCTCGGTCCTGGTGAGGAGCCTTGAGCTGCAGGAGGGTTTGCATTGTCCTTGCTGGACTCGTGTGTGACAGCTCATGTCCATGGACTGTCAGAAAGGGGTCTGTATGGCTATAGCCCAAGAAATAGGGTCTGGCCACTGCCAGAAACAGGATGCAGGCTGTGTACTAATATTGCAAAACCTAATATAGAAGTCTGTGAACCTTGCTTTGGTTGGGACTTGCCACATTTGAAGTTTCACATGAGCTTTGTGGCTGCAACAGCAACCATCTAAGGACCCCAGCATCCCGCACCCATCCACGCTCTTTGCTTTCCCTGGCCCAAGGGGTGCCCAAAGGCCCCCAGCAGCACAGCTTGGGGGTATTTCTGCTGTGCGGGCACAGCAACCGACCCCTGAGCTGGGAGGAGAAGCACAGGCAAGGGAGGGCAGCAGGGCCTTGAAACCTCCAGCACAGGCGATAGCAGCAGCTTCAGTGCTATGAACTACTCCCCCATGGACAGCACACCGAGGAGCACAAGGATTTTGCCTTGGGGCTGGCAAACACAGCTCATGGGCAGCAAGGAGGGCGAGGAGCAGCTCTGCGAGGTGTGCACAGCTCTGCCTGGAGGCAAGGACTGAGGAGCACGGCGAGGCGAGCCCTAAAGATGGAGTGGAAACAGCCCCAGCAGACTCCAGTGGAGGAAGAGGAGGCAGAAACGGCATCACCACCATCCTGGCAAGGCAGATGGAGGGGCCCCATCACTGGCATCATGCTGCCCAGAGGGGAAGGACTTGGTGGGTCCATGGTCTCTGCTCCTGGGGGACAGCAGGCACCTCTGAATCCGGTGCTCAGGCAGCAGAGGGATAAGCACAGTCTGGGGAGAGCTGCAGCAGATAAACTGCTCTGTATGTATTAGATTTGACACTGGTATGTTAAGGGTTTTTCTCTTTTATTCCCTTTCTCTCTAATATTCCAAATAATATCATATATCATTGTTAGCATCATTGTAAGTGGGTTGACAAGGACTCTTTGAACACACTGGTAAAGCTTTTAAGTAGACCAACAATAAATTGTATGTCTTCTCATACTAACTGTGTTTCTCTAGCCAACATAAATGGTACAAGTTGTGATAAAACAATCCTGACTTCCATGAGGGCATTTTTTTCTAGGCTGGAATACTGATGGAGAGCAAGATGAGCATCCAACAAGAGCCTCAGAAAACAGTCTGGTCTAGTGCACCCTTCATTGACCTTCTAGGCTACAACATCCAGCTCAGGCCTTCCCAGCCTTTCCCTGCAGTGCTGCTGCTCCTATGGTTAAATGAGCCTTCCCCTCACAGTACAGGTAACTTAGTGAAATACCTGATTTCCAAAGCGCAGCCTCAGAGGTGCTTGAAAACAGTGGGCACAAGCCTTGTCTCAAACACCAACAGCCCTGCTATAGAGCATCCTATCTCAGGTGTTTCGAGAAGCAGATGACACCGTTCAAACACAGTGGAAGCTGCTGGCTTCTCCATCCCTTCACAGAATAACTGGAGTACAAATGTGGGTCAGGTCAGAAGAGCAGCCATTTATTTGTGTTAGCTACAGGAGAGAAGACTGAGCAGAAAAACAGGCTCCACTGATGTGAACACTGCTTGCACAGTGGATAGAGGGTTTACGTTCTCTTGGAGATGCTGTGCAAAAGCCAGATAACAAGGCACAAGCTGTGCACATCTGTTACACACACAAGCCTACAGCACCACTCACAGCCAGTCTGGATTCTGCTTTCTTTAGCACCGGAGCCAGTTTATCATGAGGGTTACACAGTGATTACTGTTTCAGGAGGCAGGGTAAAGGTTCAATCAAGAGGCCTGCTTCACCCTAGCATTCCTGCTTCCACAGTCCTTCAGAAGTTGTTCATTAGGCACATGGAAACTGCCCATTACACAGGAAGAGAGAGCTATCAGCTCTGATGGTGGGGGGATCAGTCCCTCCACCTCAGACTTGCTCATCAGGAGACGGGTGATACAGGCTTCACGCTGTGAGACACAGTTGCTGCACCTCATATCCCATACTCACATGCAGAAATACCTTCTAACAAAATCCCTGACTTCCCACTGTGGGCAAACTCAGCCCCTGGTGCTGGAGCCACCAGCCCTGAGGGGAGTCACCCCATGGTGCAGCCAGCACAGCACTGTGAACCACCCCTACCAGCCATGCTCAGAGACTGTTCCTATTTTGCCTGGCAAGAAAGGGATTAGACAGGGTTTGCTTTACCGTAGAGACTGACTTTCACACACCTTCTCATTCAGGGACCCCCGTCGACTTTTCATCAGCTCTTTTCATCAGCGGATGCAGAGGTTAACATCCCAGGAGTGAATGGAGAGGTGACCCACAGCCAAGTACACTCCTTGTGGAGACAGACGATGACACTTCAGGGGAAGTGGAGGAGGGAAGGCATGGAGGAGACTTCAATATAAAAATATCACAAAATCAAGAAGAAATTACCCTTCTCACAGGAACATCTCCAAATACTCCTGTACCAGCACAAGGCACCAAAACTGGCAAGGTCAGTATTTACAAACACACTAGTTTGAGAACAGCAAAACCTGATTCTCAGAGCCAGTGAGTACCCACACCTCTCACTTGCCTCTGTGAGAGCAGAAGATGCCTGCTGCACTCGTGCAAATTCCCCATGTTGAGCACTGAAACAGCAGCACCTACTATGGGTGGCTGCATTGGTGTCAGCCAGGCTGAGCCTGGCACAGCCACAGCACTGGCACATGCCTACAGGAGCCACAGCAATTCCCCATCCTCCTTCAAGGCTGCACATAAACCTGTCCCCCTCCTCCAGCATGCTTTGCTCATTGGTCCATTCCTCAGACAATGACCTAACAACACTGCAGAGCCTTTATTTCCCTTTAAAGGAGCTTTATACTCCCCTTACTGCACACCCCAGCTACAGCAGCCATCAATTTGTGGTGACACTTTCTCTTATCATCCAAATTCCTCTGCTTGCTGGGTTGCCTTCCTGGCCTTGGGATTAGACTTTTTGGCATACCTTAAAAGCACTAAGTATATCAGACACCCATGCACATCTGACCCATAAAACACTAACACTCTCCCTTTCTTCTTGCTCATTATCTCAGGTGGCCTTTGATTAAAATAATTGAGCCATATTTTTCCAGGCTTTCAAATCCTGGCTTTAGCTTAACATAACATCAGGAACAAATCATGAAACCAGCAGTTCCTTCTGAAATGTATTGAAGTACACCTGCACTTGAAATAAAGGGTTTGATTCAAAGCTTTCAGGAATCAAAGTATCTATTGAAAGAGTGGTACAATTACAATATTGTCTGTTAGGTCTGACATATAAATCACTTCGGTACCTTCTGCCTAATTACAGTGAACCGGTGAAAGTGTGTCTAGAAGTAAGTAAGGGAAAAGGAGGTTATTTACACACAATGGTGTTTATTACTCTCTTCTTATCTTTGGCAAAAAATGAGAAAGACAGACATTAGGTGTGAGCCTCAGCCTTTGCCTTGTTCTTTTCCTTTCAATGTCTGAATAAAAAGGGCGTAAGCAAAGATGACTTCCATAGAAATAGGTGTTGCAAGATTTACAGCACAGCTTCTGCATTGACTGTTCCCCAGCACCTTCTGGGCCTACTAAAGCACTCTGAGGTATTCAAGTGAAAACCATCGCAGAAATGTGTTTCTTTAATAAAAACCCTTTGTGCAGTTTACAGATCCAAGCTATAACACATCCAAGGGCATGCTGCCTTCAGGCAGCCCCCAAACTCACCTGTTTTGCTAGTCACATCACGGTCATGTCCAAAGTGTCACCCACTACATCTCAGCTATTTCAGATGCCTCAAATCTCTCATGGAGAAACAACTTTTTCCTCTTACAGGACATATATTTGCTTTTTTTTTTTCATGTGAAATATCACCTGGTGATGTTATTCCTGTCTTTCCAGTCTCTAGATAGATGCATTTCTAGAACAGGAAGGATAGAAGTTGGCATAACATAGGATAAAGGCAAATAGCAACTGGTACACATCTGGATAAAGCCCTCAGGTAAGACTCCTACAACTTTCCAGTTCCTACAGAAGCAAGTGATGGCATTAACCCCCCAGCTGCAGGTAATTCCTTGCAGGAATGTATATAGTATTAAGAATCTTTATCACTACATCAGAATCGAACTAATTCTGTGAACTCATCAACCTGGCTGGAAAAAGAACAATAACAGAAGCAGGGAAACTGTTGAGGCACTTCATAACTGTTGCTACACTCTCTTGTTCCCCATCTCATCTGATATTCCCTTTTTCCTCCTCCTATTTTGGGATATGTTTTGTGACTCCTTCAATGTACTTCAATTCTGGTAGAAAAAGCTACTTTTAGCCCACACCACAGATGTTTCAAAGGCAGTAACTGACTCAAGTTGGTCTTGTGATGGAAACTGCATTGTAGCTTTATGTTGCCATGGCTTCTTCAGTTGACAAAATATTTGACAACTTCTAGGTCTTTCATAGCCCTCTTATCCCACACGGGGGGGGTGGCTTGAAGGACAAAAAGTGAAATGACCACGGAGGGAAAACGGGGTTGAAGACCGTGGCTGGTGGCCAAACTGAGCGTAGACCACAGGCCTCTGTGCTTCCTCCACTTGATGCAAGTAGGATTTTCAACAACAAAAATTAGCTGATTCTGGTAAACGCTGATTCACTCAGTCTGTGAGGACACGCTGGCTTCAGTGAAGCTTGACTGAGACACTTTCCTGTGGTCCTCAGCAGAATTCCTGTCTGGGGTGATATTTATAGCTGCTTCCCCTCCCCAAAGATATCAGAACCTAGCCACGCATCTGGAGATAAGAACTTCAATTCAGTACTTCTGTATCTACAGCCAATGTATTTGCCACCAGCTATTAACTTCTGCTTGTTCCTCCTCTCCTCCTTTGAGGAAGGGGGAAGGGGGATCTATCAAGCATCGATGTTTAATACTGCAGTGCAGCCCTCTGCAGAGAGGGAGAAGAATGTCTAAATTGGTTCCTGTCAGATGTAGGTGTTTGGTAACGCTCACCCTCTCTGCAGGCTGTACATCCCACCCAGAAGCTGGGCCCTGATCTTCCCCTATTCTCCCCCATAAAACATATTATTAAACAAAAAAAAGACATCAGCAGAAAAAGAATCAGTCAAAACATACCAGCTACTGCTTCCTTCTGCATTTGCATCTCAGCCTTATTATGTCACCTGAACAATAGGAAATCGTCTGGTCTATTTTAGGGTGGCAGCTGCCTTGGTAAGCCCCAAATTTGACATCCTCAGTGTGGAACCCTGGGGAAATAGAGTTGGTTTAGATTTCCTATAAATACTTCTTCAACCAACATGAGATTAACAACGTCTGTCCCAAAGCTTGATGTTGCAATAAATAGTGCTGAAGCACAGCTTTGGGAAGAACCTGGTGTGAGTTATAGTCTGGAAGGAAACAAACACAAACTTGGGATCTGGCCCGAGAACTCAAAGAGTAAATGTATTTTCACAGAATTGGGTTGGAAGGGTCCTTGAAGATCACTCAGTTCCAACCCCCTGCCACAGGCAGGAACACCTTCCACTAGACCAGGTTGCTCCAAGTCCAACCTGGCCTTGAATACCTCCAGGGATGGAGCATTCACAACTTCCTTGGGCAACCTGATTTTTACCCCAATTTCATCTCAAAGATTATAGTCAGATATTACACATCCTTCAAATCAGTCACAAACACTCGTCCCCCCACAAACCCATAGACCTCTAGTTCAGCCACATGAGGATGAGCTGGAATACTTCCATTACAAATTGCAACTTCACCCTCCATGGGAAGGCTCCCTGGAATTACTCTGCGAGGACCAATCAAATCATCTTCATTAGGAAACTTTGACAACCAGGAAAATAAAATGGGGATTTCCAGGGAAAAAGCTTTTCAGAACGTATGTTCATCTTCAGGATCAAGAATACTCATCAGAGAAAGGTTCTCCCCAGGAATGCAGGGTGCCCACCCCTCTTAGCTAAGAGTTAGGCAGAGGACACTTGGCAAAGGAAGGGATCCCATCTTCAGGCTGCAGTGATTTAATGAGAATCCAGCCCACTCTTCTTTTGCTCACAGGTAATCAATAATCTGCCGGGTGCCAAATTTTGCTTCAGGTGTCACTCGCCAGCATTTGTAGATACTGAAACATCCACAGAGTCCCTTGTGCCGGCAGAAAACAGCTCTTCATTAAAATAGAGGGTTGATAACGTATGGTATGTGGTATATACCCAGCCATTACATTTTTCCAACACAAATATTGATTATTGCAATGGAAGATGTCCCTGCTTATTGCAGGGGGTTGGACTGGATGACCTTAGAAGGTCCCTTCCAACCCAAACTATTCTGTGATTTTATGATACATCTCATTGTAAAGCTAAAGAAGGGGAAGTGGGATGCAGACACCCCCAGACACTGAGCTGGGTTTAGAACACCCCTTAAGGGTCAGTTCACAGATGATGTTGGAAGGGATTGCAACAGCATTTTCTTAACCACGGAAATCTTTAAAATAGAGCTAACACGTGGAACACTGGTGCTTCGCAGAGAAGCTAGATTTATCCCATATAGACATGCAAATGAAGCTATGCATGTAGTAGAAATAAGAATGGCTTCACTTCTCCCTGGGATCTGGCCACATCAGATATGAGAGGAGCCCAAAAATAGCCTTCAATAAAAAAAGCCTCAAAGGGAGTATGCAAGGCAATCCACCATCTCTGGATACATACTGCACTGCCCAGCTGCAGCATTCCCTTCTTCTATTGTTTCTTAGGCAGAGGGAGGAAAAGAATGGTATCTCTATGCAGGGATCCCTGTCACTGCTTGCTTCCCCTCTATAGATTAATTTTGTCACCTCCATCACACCCCACCAGCTGCAGTCAGATTGATAGTAGGGAAGGACACTGGTTCTGCTTAATGCTATAGCATAAAGCCTAAGCTGTGAGTGGTTAGAGTTGCCAGTTCTCACACCTCAAATCAGGATCGTGTTTTGTACTGCCTACAAAAAGACAAAGAAAATAAATGGTTTCGTGTTCTTCTAACTAAGCTTTTGGTCTGGTCCTCTAACTGGTACAGGTGGGAAGATTTACAGCTAACAGCAAAGAAAGACACACAAAACTCTATAAAGGACACCTGCAGAGGTATTCTTTAGGGAAAAGGTGCCTACAAGTATGCTTCAGGAGACCAGCAATCTCAGCATGTGTGCACAATGTCAAGTAAAATCAAAATCCATTAGCTACTATGATTTCATTACTATTCTATATAGTTTTTTCTATGTATGTATACATATTTCTGTATATATATATGTATATATATATACAGAAATATATATGTGTATATATTATTTCTAAGTAGACCAAGCCTGTAGAGATTGATTACCTCCTCCAATGAACTCATTCAATGATTAGAGTAAAAACAGCATAAAGAAGAGAAAAATCAGGTCCAGAGTCTTTCAGATTACTTGGCAGCTAGTCAGCACTGGAAAAGGTCACTGAACTAAGCTATTTCTAAGGGAATACAGTAAACACTTGATTTTCCAGTGTTAGGAGATGGACAAAAACATGTGCCTCTGCTAAATTTTATACAACTACTCATTTAAGAGAAGAAAACAAACAGATGCATGTTTGCATCCTGAAAAGAGATATCCAAGCACAATAAAGGAACTGCAAAAACGTAGTTTTCCATTCCTCCGTCCAAACTGATGCACTTGTTGGCAGCTGGGGTCTCCTTTCTTTTCTGGTCTGTGCAAAGCATGACTCCTACATTAAGGCTGCTTGGCACTTCCCAATACACAACTCTTCTCAGCTGGTTATAATTTTACTTACCGAGCATTAAACAGTTGGACTGAAGTTTTCCATGCTGGAGGTCTGCTTCGGGATAGGATATAACGGTTTAAAATAGCTCATCTAGAAACGGTTAGGCATTTCTGAGAACAAGGCTCAGGGGATGTAATTTTAAGAGGATATAATTTTAAGGGGATATAGTTTTGCCCTTTGAAAACAAAGTGTCCAATCACTTGTTAAAAAATTTTGTGACCCAACGCTTTGGAGCTGGGCCTTGAAACTTGGTAGGGATGTCACAGCAGTGCATGCTCATTGCCTGCATGCCTGCGGATGGATGCCTCAGTGTTCCTCACCCACACTGGGCACCAACCCCATGCAGAAGAGATGAGCAGAGCCTTCTCTATACCTGTCTGTCCTGAGCATCTATGCACCAGAACAAGAACAGGGAACAGTAAGGTCACCTCACTTGTGTCTGTGCTCCTCGTGCCTCTCTGGCAGCACAGAAGGGACAGGGGTAAAAAAAACTGATTTCAGAGGTAGTGGCAGTGCAAGCAACACTTGGCTGCTCTGCATCGTCTCCAGCAGCCTGCAAGCAAGGCTGCACATGCTGTTTGTGTGACAGTCCAATGAATCAGACCAGCAACAGCCTTTTTGTCTCCCTACACAGGTTCACCATATAGCCATGCCACCAACATTGCTGTCACAGTGCAGGTGAGGAGGCACCAGAGAACTGCAGCCTCTGATGCCCTGCTGGGAGGAACAAGGTCATGGGCTGAAAGCTCAGCAGGGATGCAAGGAGCAGGGTGGGAAAGAGACAGAGAAACAAATGGCAGCGTGAGGAGATGACTACAGGGAAAACCACAGGGTGAAGAAGGAGGAACAAAGCACAAAAGGGCTGCAGAGAACAGGGAGGGAAGGGGTAGAAAAGGAGAAGGCAGATAAAAGAGCCAGTGATTATGTATCATTTTCCCCAAGGCACCTGGAACCATATCTAAGCATCAAGACTGCCAGCGAGGAACTGCAAAACCTCTGGCACAAAGGGTCCATCTCTGCCTTTGCCTTCCCCTCCCTCCCTGTGGCAGACTTCAAAACAGCTTCTCCTTCAGCCTTTTGATACAAAAATACCAATATTGCTAAGTGAGCTTTATGGAGGGAAATAGCTTTTGTGTTTGGTTTTGGTTTCGTACAAACATAGGAGTTTTTGTCCTCAGTCTGCACCAGCCTGTTTAATGCTGTTGTTTTTCTTTGTCTCAGGTTTGTTTTGACAAGCAGCCAAAGTTTCCTGGAGCTCACCTGTAGCTTGATAGAGCACACTAAGCAGGGTGAGATAAGACAGTAAACTACATCCAACTTCTCCTCCCTTTCCCAGAAGTGTGGCATACAAATCACAGGGCATTTCTCTCCTTTATAGGGGTTGTGCACGGAGCAGGAACCTTCCCAACTCAGGAAGCTGGAAGTGAAACAGTTAAGCATCCCGGGTAGGAAATACAGAGTAATTTTCATCTTTCCATCTCTTCCTCTAAAGACCTACATAAAGCAAGAAATTCACCAACTCCAGGCATCAGAAGGGGAAAAAACCACCATGAACAAAACCAAACCAAAACTGCAAACTCTCCTGATCTAACCAGAACCAGCATACAAGCTGAAAAAGCATTCCCTATCCAACACCGAGACCTTACATCAAGTGAAACGCTCTAAAGCCTGGGTCTGACATCTGCTCAGCCTTCTTTGATGAGTAGCAGTTGACCTTGGAGCTTAAGTAGTAGCAGCTACCGCAGCAAATGGGATCCCCAGTTCAAATTCCAGTCATAAAGCAGCTAACTACAAATGCTTAATCTTTTATTCTTGCCACTAAATGCACATGAGAAAGGTCATATCCAAATTAACTTTGGAAACAGAATTAATAAAATGTCAACCTAGAGTTAGGAGTGGTGGGATGGAAGTTGTATCTACAAGCTCAATGCATAACAATGCATACCTTAGGCAAGGGTGATGATGGTGCCCCCCTACTTTTGTGATCACATACCACTTTCACCCTCAGGCTGCACGCATGCAGGGACACGATAACCATGTGCTGCCCAATCCATCAGAAATCTGGCATTTTTAAAGTGTTCTACTTTTGTGACCTAAATCGCCTCTCACTAATGTCCTTTCAGCTACAATAAGAAATCATGCTGAGAAACTTCATCCCAAGAATGGAGGCTTATTGAGTACATCACTAAGCTAATTCTTCTTCAGCAGGGAGACATGGAATAGACAATCCACCAATCCCTTCTGAGCTGCAGTGACTAATCATGCTGATACTAGAAGTGACCCTCTACTATTGCCAAAAGCAGGAAATTCCTCCAGTCCCTGAACTGTGCTGATTCTGTAAGGACGGTGCAGCAATCACCATGGCAGTTATGGATATTTGTTTGCATGCCTGCATTTTACCACATACATCTGTGAGTGCTGATGGAGCTAAGGTAGGTTTTACTTTCCCTTAATCCCTGAAGCAAAAAGATTGCCCTAAGGAAGCCTAAGCAACTTGTTCTAATTGAGGGCACTGTGTGGACTAAAATATAACAGACCAGACCAACTTAATAAAAATGAGTGGGATGGGGAGAAAGATCTGCTGGCCAAATCCCAGCAGCAGCATAGCAACAGAGGCTGTTTCTGCACCCTGTCTGTGGGATGCCCCAGAGTTCTCACCACCTCCCTGACAGCATCCCACTTTGATGGTGCACATGAGCAAAGATCTACCCCTGAAAAGTAGCAAACGCCCTCTTCTTCCCTCTTTACTCACCGTGTAGTCATGCTTAGAATAACAGTCTTCAAACCCTTCAAGGACAGGGGATTACTGTACTCAGTCGATAAGGACAGACAAAGGCAACTTTTTGACCAAGCACCCTTGTATGAACTAGCCATTCTGCTTTGTGCTCCCCTATTAGGAAAGGGGTCCCCCTATTTCACTGACGACTGCATCTCTTGGAACTTCTGCCATTAGTCTGCAAACAACCCTTGCAAACAACATTTTTTCAGTCCACGGCACGCAGTCTGCTGTAACTCAGTAAACCTACTGTTTCAAATACTTATAAATGTTTACAACAGTCAAATCAAATGCTTTCAAAAGCACAAAGCAAAATCCCCTATCTATCTAAACATCCCCAGCTCCTAGAAGGAAACAGCATTGGGTCCTGATGTTAAACAAGCATACATCTCTCACGGGCAAAGCCTATGAACATAAGGTCTGAACCCCCTTCTCTCTCCTACCTACCCCTTCAGACACTTAGGAAATGCATATTAATGCCACAGCTTTTTGTTCCTTCTCCTATTTTTCTTCTTCTGGTTTTACTTCTATAAGAAATCCAAGTTTCTGATAGTGTAAAATGCTTCAGATAATGAGAACAAAATCAGCCTACTTTGAAGGACAACTGCTTTCCAGCTGCCTTCCCCCAAACACCAGAAACTTAGCTCTGGTTCTGCATTCCTATTATCTGTGTGCTATAGTGAGGACACTCAATGAGGTTTCTCAAGAAAACAGAAGTGCTTACATTCAGTCTCTTCCTCTGTTCATCAGGGAACCTCTACAACGCCCAAGTGATTCCCACTTTCCCTGAATCCACACAAGTCAGAAAGGTGCAAGCTTACTGAATTTCTCTCCCCTCTGCTGCTTCTGAGTGAATTCGTCTGGTTTAGTTAAGACTTGAATCCTCCCTCCCAAAGAAGCACACAAATGTCTTCCTCGTTTATCTGGGTTTTTCTTCCATAACCAGCCTCTCAGTGCAGAGCGATTCTGGCCATTTCTTAGACAAGTGCCTGGGTTTATTTTTGCAGTAACAAATCAAACAGGAACACAACATCCTTTCCAGGTGAGCAGTACACAGAGCAGCCTGTAACAAACTGTATTTCAGGTCCTTGAGAGAGAAATGTCACATTTAAGAGGCACAGACTGCTGTTTCATAGTCACCTCCTTTTTAAAAGGAGGAGCTGCAATGCAAACCGAAGCAGATCACAGCTACAATAACGTCAGATGGAAAGAGACAATGGAATGGAAGTGTGCTACGAACAGGGTGAATGAGGTCTTTCTTCACATTGCCTCTACCCAGAGCAGGATGTTCAGTCCAGTATCATTCTCAAACAACTTCTGCCTAGACTTGAGGCTGAAAGAGATGATAATGTCACTAATACCATGCTAGAAGGTCCCTTGCCTAGTGACAGGCTGGCATTAGGCTGCAGCAGTATTACTAGCATCCCAGAAATCCATTCAAATAAGAACAACCTTATTAGTGAACAAACAAAAGGCTGGAAGGCAAACGGGACATTTCTCCCCTTATAATTACCTACATGTACCAGAAATCCTTACACCAGAGAGAGGTGGTAAGGGAAGTAACTGAGACCAGGAACATCTCCATGTTGTCTAAATTAGGCTCATCAGAAGGTGTTGAATGTTTTTGCCACATAATAGTTGATGAACCAGGCAGGAGCTCATTTTCTTTGGCCTTAATATTTCAGACTTCCTGAAAGAGGCAAAGGCTTACACAGTGACACTGTCAATCAGGTCATATTCCTCCTCAACACCCTTTTAAAGTCACTGGGCAATTTTAAGTCCAGCTTATGAAGCAAGGAGCCTCAAAACTGCTTAGTTCTTTAACGTCCTGCAAAAACAGAGCCAGATTGGAAAGTGACCCTCATCAGCGCCCCAAGCAAACTATAAAGTCTGAAACATTTCATCCCTGTCAGGCATGAGGGACTCCACAGAGCCCTCAAGATCCACAGGAAACCAAGCTCCACCAGACTTTTACTTTTTAATTTACTATTGCTTTGCTAAAGAACTGAAGAGAGGCCCAAGGAAGAAACACCACAGACTGCTTTTGGCTTTGGCAGAATGGTACTGCAATGCCACAGGTCAGGTTTCTCTTCTAAAATAAGGTTGATTAAACAGCTAGGCTTTTCCCCAGCCATCTCTTCCTTGTACCTGGCAAGGTATAAGGTTGTGTCCTGAACTGCAGCTTCATCAGTTCCTTTCCTGTTAACCCACTGACGATCTACTGACATTATTTCCTACATCTCAGGCAGAAATCTGGTGAAACAAGCTTGCCCTGTACAAATAAGCCTCTCTCAGGTAACCACAGCCACCCCCGTGCAGAGTGTAATGCTACCTTTTCTAACAGAGCCACAAGATACATATGCCGTTTCAAAAGTTCTTCTGAACATCCACAGAAAGAGTAAGTAAAACACTTTTTCAATCCATAAACACACCATCCTATCTTTTCATCTTCCCAAAGCTGTGTTTTGTCAAAATGGCTGTCAGCAGCTTTAATGAAGCACCTCAGTCCAAACTTGAAGTACTTCAGTTACTTCAAAACTGAAGCACACCTACACTGCAACTACACGATGAGATCATAGCACAGGAAATGTAAACTCCAATGCAGGTAATGCCAGGCTAAAGTTAAAGCATCCCTGCTATCCCAAGCTGCAGCCTAAAGCACAAGTTCTGAGGTCTCCATAAACACACAGTGGAGTCTGTTGTGCACTGTAATTTCCTTTTTACCTTCTCTGCCTCTGACAGCATAAGCCCACCATCACATGCCAGGCTCAAGTTCACTGCAGCAGCACTTTTTGTTGTGCCAGCTATGCCTTGTTTAGGAATGCAAGGCTACTGCAGTAACACAAAATAACATTTAATGCCAAATAGCAATGTTTTCTCTGTTGCTAGCTGTACTGTAACCAGTCGTCTTGCTCCCTACAGATAAGTTATCTGCATTCACACACAAAGCGTCTCAAGGAAGAGCAGTCAAAATTTATGAGGCTAAACTCTCCCACAGAGCCAGCAAGGTGATACAGAACAGCACGTGGGCTAAAGTGCAATCCAAAGTCTACTGGTTTAAAGCTGCAGTGCGCTTGTTTAAGTCTCATAGACTTTTAATGAACTCACCTCAATAGTGTTTTTCAAATCATAGGCTTTCAGGAAAGTAATCTTTAACATCTCACTAACACTCTACCAAAACAAAGAGGTCTTAATAGTAAGTTAGAAAAAGCCCCTCAGGCCCCATTACACCAATATGATCCTCTCACCCCAGTTCTTCAGCTACAGTTTATGAAGTTGACCACTGCTACCAGAAGGCCTCTCCTGAACATCTGCACACAAAGAAAAAAGATCACAGAATTCCAGATATACAACTACCCAATTCCCCAATTCCCAATTGATCTTCTAGCAAAAACTTCACATTTTTGCAGATGTTAGGCACCCAGAATTCCACTAAATGAGCCACTTGCTGGATTTATTTTCTCTTTAACAGAAGCAAATTGAAGGCATTCAACTGTATATGGTATATACATATATATATGTATGAGTGGTATAAGCCCAAAGCTGTACTTAGCACCTCCCAAAATCAACAGTACACTTCTGCCACCTATTCAGAGGGAGATGCTCATCAACAGCTTGTCACTGTGCTGTAGAAATGCAGTGATGTATTCAACAAGACAGGGGATGGAAGACAGGTTATATCATTCAATTGATGGACTCCATAAAAGTTACTCAAAAAGAATGGCAAATACCAATTCAGGACAAAACATACTTTATTGTACTGTAATGTCAGAAGTACAAGAAAAGTACTGCAGAGAACCATGCTAATGAGGCTTTAAAGGTCTGTGAAGGACAGAAGTACAAGATAACGGGGTACTACTGTACTCAGTGCAAAAACTGATTCATTTGAGGCACAAGTACACGATCATTTAAGCAGCTTGATTCAAGCACAGCTCTGGTATGATCTACTCTGTTCTCTTTCTATGTGACAATTCTATAAGAAAGCTACTTTTACATGAAATAGGCAGTAGGTACAAGTCAGGGGTGTCCAAATTGCCACTTGGTGACAAAAAAATAATAAAAGAAAAATACTCTGCATAGTCACCCTCCACATTTTAACTTCAGATATGGAGCTGTGGCTAGTGAAGAAAAATACTCTGAAGGGTCGGAGCCCAGATCTGTTTGGCTGGGTGGAGGTTCTTTCCCCTCTTCTAAGCCTGTGGGTAACTTTTTTCATGTTGACCACAGTTTATCCAATAAGAAGAAGAGAAAAAAGTATCTTTGATAAGGAACCATACATATCTAACATTCAAATAAATTTCAGCCCTTGACATCTTAACTTATGACTTAAGACAGAACAAAAGTGTTTGGGCACCCTTGAGTCAAGTTAATGAAGAGCATTTTTGCTAAAAAAGCAAGCAAGATCACGGTTTCAAACAGAGCTGATCTCTATAATAAGAAAGCAGGAATCCAAGTCACTAGTTACTACTAGGCTGACATGTACTGCTGCCCAGAAAGATAAAAATGGAACATCACAATGAAAAAGGTTCAACAAAGGTTGAAAGATAAAGGTTTCAACACCAGAAGCAGCATTTGAAAACAAGCTGTTTAAGTTAATCTTTTCAAGAGATGCAGATTGCATAACTCTGGGCATGAACAAACATGCTGGCAATCTTTTCCTTTTACACAGCAGCTGTGTTTAACATAGGAAGTTCTGGGTTTAAAGAAAGCTACTTGAAGAATTAAAGATTTGCGACTCTCTGTCTACTTACTGAGTTTAGTAGAGCAATGAAAAAGAATCACTACTGAAACAGTAGTTTCTCAGTGGATCCCTATCATGACAAACACAGCTTGAATCTTAAGCAACGCAAGACTAAACAGACAACTATTATATTATTACTATGCTTATAAGTTACATCAGTTAAAGTTAAAAAAAAGCCAAGCAGTTTTGCCCTATTTCAAGAGTATTTTCAAATCAACACCAGTTTACTTGGTGAATGGGACTTCACAAATAAACAAGGAATGGTGACATCTTTGGGTCAAGAATGACAAGAAATAATGGGCTCTGTGCTACCAATCAACCTCAACAAGAATATGGCACAAGGGCCAGCCCAAGCTGTACCAACACTGAACCTTTAGCACTCAGCACAAATTCGGATCTCTTTACTTTAGCTAGCAGATCAGGTGAAAAGACTGGGTAAAAAAAACCCAAAACAAAACCAAAATAAACCAAACCCACTAACTAAAAACTTAACTCCAAAACTGGAATATAGTTTTTAAAAAAATCTGTAGTTTTAAAATAACTTTATGCTGACATCAGTTTGTGCAAACTAAAAGAAACCTCATCGAATTTCTCTCCAACAAAAGACAAATCCCCCAAATATTTTCATTTTAGCCCACTGTATCTGTAGATACAATCTCAAATCTAACAGATGTAAATGCAAGAGAGAAAAATTTACAGCATCTGCACAACATTCTTTCTATAAAGAGCTGCTGGAGGGAAAGTAAAATATAAAAGGAATAAAGAAAGGAAGGTTCCATCTGAAATACTCTCACAATCTTTCCCACTCTGTAGTCCATGAATCCGACTCTGATGCTAAGGTGACAGTGTATGTAAGCAGATTTTTTTGATGAATTTATTATTTTTGAGTTTCAATTGAAGAGAACCTGAGAAGAGACTCAAGTCTCTTCAGGAATTGTCAGATGGAACATGCTCCTCAAATCCTTCGCTCTCTCGGACCAACGCTCTTTCCAGGATAACACGGCCTTCCTTGTAGCGCTGGCTGTCTTCAGTGGCAAATTCATAGATCCAACCCAGTTTGCTGTTGCAGTTCTTGCAGCTCACGTCTCGAACCATGTGGCGGCCAGTGAGCATGACCCGATCCTGAACTTCACTGTATTGCAGATTTACCACCTGATACAAATATACAGGGACATGGAATAGAGATGATTAGTCTGCCCAGAGCAAAGCTTGGTAACAATGTCTATGACTATCAACATTTTAGAAGAAAAGAGCCTCTGGCACTGCACATGAACTGAAAACTGCAGTGTAGTAATCAACAGCCCTTGAAAATCTGCTTGTGAAGGTAACACTTTAAAGATACGCTTCACAGGGATGTATAACTCACTGTTTAACCGAGACATGAAATGCCATCACAAGAAGTACTAGAGTGCAGAGTACCTTGTATTGTACCAACTTGATTGTACCGACTAATTGGTATTAATCCACTCGTAATATACGTAACCCATTTCTAGCAATTGATGTGATCACTTATTCCCAGAAGTCAGAACCAAAACATTAAGAGGTACTTCTTTAAAAGTCTTCGGGTACATTTGAAATAACCATGGAAGAAAAAGCAGGCTGAGAAAAAGTGGCTGAGAATGTAGGCATTAAACATGCACCTATTTTTCTGTGTGCTATCTTGGCAGTTTAAGACATTCTTTTAACTTGTTACACAGCAACACCGCAGAACCAGGATGCATAATTCACTGAAAAGTTAACGTCAGAACTACATCTAAACTGCTGATATGCGTTAGGATTCTGAAAGATCGGGCTGTGCTGCTTTCTCAGCCTGACACCTGACTGTGCTCATTCTCTCTGCTTCAGATGTAAGGTTTTTGTGTGCAGAAATGTAAAAAAACCAAACTTCCGTGACTAAACCCCACTATTTAACACAAGACAAATTTGAACCCCAGAAACCAGTGCACATTGGGTGAAAAATTATACAGATGCACAGTTCTCTTACAGCTATGCAGCCCAACACTTAGAGACAAATACTAATGAAAGAATCCAGCATATCAGAAATCCCAAAGCCAAACACAGTTAAGTAAAGACATTACTGATGCCTCTATTGAATCTGTCAATCACCAAATGGCTTTCAAGGAACACCCAAACCAACACACCTCAATGATTACATGACCAGGAGTTTTGTGAGAAAGCACAAGATGATCACAGTTTTTTCAGTGTGTCTAACAGAGGGGTTAATAAATAATGCTACAAATCAGGTTTTTAGGTGTGTTATTAACATTATTCTCAGCTTAAAGCCAACACACAGCACTGTACCAGCTTCTAAGAAGAAAATTAACTGTATCCCAGCCCTAACCAGGACACTTCCATATTTCAGTCTGTTGAATTAAATCAAATAGGATCAACTAAAAAAAAAAAATCATTCAACTAAACCAGAGTATTATTGCCAGCAAAAGACACTATGGTTACATAAAGCTGACAAACTACTGCTAGCTTAAATGCATTTTAGAATTAAACAGAATACTACCTAGACTTTAACTGACTAAAAGTGAAAATGCCTTTGAAACACTTTGATAGACCAAAAGATAATCTCAATGTAAATCTGTGGTTCATATTCATATTACAGAAGTCTCCAAAGTCAAAACTCCATGTATTTTGCCATGATACCTCTATATACACAATCCTCTTTACAGTCTCTCAGTATTGTGGATAAACTAATTTAGATAGCTTGCCATTGATAGTAAATGACTGATTTGACTTCAAAGACTGCTGGATAGAACAAAATAAATATTAAAAAATTAAGATAGTAATTATACAACATTTTAGCCAAGAAGCTTTTTAGTTTTGATGACAGATTCATTTCCCACCAATTCATTTTTCAAAAGCAAATAGTAGTTCCTCCTCAGCTTCTTACCAACCTTGTTAAAAAGAAAGGCTCTTCCCGTGGCCCCTGTAAAACGAGTGGAGATGAGCTCAGAACGATTGGTCAGAATAGTGTCGCAGTTTGCACACGAGAACAGGCGAGTGCCACCAATGTGATCCAGAAAAATTCTTCCCATTTTTAGAACTTACGTAAGTTTATACACAAAGACCTGAAAGCAAAAAGAAAGATCACATACATCACCCATTGCAGAGAAAAAACCACCAACCGCAAACACCCCATATACATGGCAGAATATTCTGCAAACCAATTCAGCCAATGATTGCAGAGGTTCCTTCTATTCATAGATGAATTACTGAACTTACACACTGCATCCAGCCTTTCTCATCAAGACAAGTCCTTTCCCAAAGTGCCCATCTTACCAGTAAGATGACACACCTAGATAGAAACTAATTATACTAAATAAGCAAACCACAAACCAAAACCTTTAGTAGAGTTCAGACACTTGCAGACCACTTCTGGACCCTACAGTTCTTAAATTCAAAAGCTTCCACTTCTTTCATATTTTCTTTTCCTCTTTAATAGAATACTGAAATTCCATTTCAGTATATTCCCAACGACTCACTCATCTTAGTCAGCACTGGGAAATGAAGCACAGAGAAGTACACTGAGTCACCAAGGCATTTATGGTTTAATTTTCCCAAGTCACCCCCCCCCCCTTTAAAATACGTATTCATTTTGTCACTTCCCCTAAGCTTTGCAGAATTTCTGATATGCAACCACACAACATCACCATCCAAGGTGCTTAGTCTTCTATAGCAGGCTGGGCTACTGCATTTGACTTGACACTTAGTGATTTCATATACATAACAACATAGGAAAGGTTTGGATGCTATTTCACATAACAAACAACCCACCCAGTCTTTACATCAGACAGTTTGTATATACGAACATCTAAAGCTTTCTAACCTAAATACAAAATATTGTATCGTTTACCCAAGCTATTTCCAAAGCATCATCACTGAAATACCTCAGCACCTTCAGTCAGCAGGAAAAGAGAGCTTAGAAATTTATATCAGCAGACCAGCAGTATCTAATAAACAAATCTCTTCACTGCTTAGGCAAATTAAAGTATCTCACCAACTTTATACCAACTACATAGATTACTCAGTTAACTAGCGAGTAGGCATGAAACATATCAGACAGCTGGAAACTTAAATCACGAAGGATGAGGTAACACGACAAAGGAATTCAATTATTATGTTATTTCCATTTCAACCGCTGAAATTTTATGACTAGGCATCTATAGTTAAACAAGTTAAATATACCTCCATTTATGCTTCAGATGTGGAATCAGAAGAGAGTATTGTCTCTGCTTTTGTCATGCACAGTAATGCAAAGTAAATCTGACATACTGCAAATATTAAAATTGTGTGGGTTTTACTTTTCAGAGCAGGAGATCGTGTGCCATTCAGAGATAAATTAATCAAATCTTGTGCTTGGCAAGTTGAATCTTCTATGTCAAATGGCTTTAAGGAGCACAAATACCTAAATTAAACCCATTTCAAGTTTCACGGGATCAGTTTCTTAAAGCTTACTCTGGCATGCACAAAGCAAATGGATAAAACATGCGCCTGCACACACAAAATTTAAAATACCATTTTTACATGTAAAAATCATAAGCCATTGACATAATTTTTTCCAATTGCTTTATTTCATCACTTGTTTTCTTACAGTGTACAACAATAAAAAGGGTTCCTAGTGTTGAATAGAGTGATTCTAGCACAACTTCCTTACATTCAGATTTTTCGTTATCTTTGTTAGTCTTCCGTATCAAATCTGAAGGATACGTAAAAATTCAAAGGAATGGAATGCCGCTTTCCTTTAAAAGTGATATGACGCCCATTTTTCTTCTTGGGAGGATAAATAAAACAGGTCTTGAGTTTGATAAAAATATCTCAAAGACTTAGCTGACTGTAAGGGTGCATCTCCTTGTGACTCCACACAAAATATGGAAGTGCTTTCCTTCAATTTGTCTAAGCTTTACACCTCTCTAATGTCTTTATCTTTCCTAGCAAGCAAGGGGAAAAGAAAAAATAAGATGTGAACTGTGACAGCATGAAGGAAAATCAACAGACAATAAGTGTGAATAAATAGTATCAGTCAAAGTCTCCAACCAGAAGAAACCACAAAGACAAGCAATAAAGGCAATTGTGACAGATATGCCCATGAGGCACTTGGCCTAGCTCCATGTGCCATCCTTACTAATTTTGGATAATGCTATTTTTGTGTTGATTGTGTTGTGGATTAAAAACAATTAACTGATCATAAGTTACTGTAAATGTGGAATCAACATCCAAAAGGGTATTTCTTTCAGGGTAAACACAGTGCACACCCCTTCAGTATTTCTAGAAGCCAATATAAAACAAATCCAAACACATCCTGCTCTTTCACCAAGAGCAACACAAACACTAAGCTCGGTTAAATGATGAGAACAGGTCCATTACACAGATCAACCTTGCAAAGCATGCCACGTTGAAAAATATGCATCTGAACACTTAAAATGCAAACACATGTTCTATCTAAAAACAGAATTCATGTCACTGCACCCAGAAAACCAGTAACCCAGAGTCACTAAAACCAAAACGTAACTACTCCAGAAGAGAGTGCGAGTGTAATTCTTACAATCAAGTTAGAAGTCAAAGCATCATAGAAATGTATTGCTTCTGGATATGGCATTACGTATGGACTGAACTGCTGAGTCCTGAAGATACTGAATATTAAAATAAATGCATAAATACATTCAAAGAATTCATAGTAATACAAGGCCTACATTCTTCAATTATTTATATCTCACCAAAAAGCTGAAAGTAACATCACCGAGTATCTAAATGAGAAAAAACTTCCAGTAAGCAAGACTTGGGTCCCAACAGAAAGACAAAGTGAGATTCATCTGACTGTGAGAATTCAGATTAAAGTTACAGCAGAATCTAACAAATCAACTGGTACCCAAACAATGGTCTTCAGAACACAGTGTATATGAAAACAATGTGTTCTTTAAATAAATACACATTTAAAAATGTGGAAAATTAAATCCTACAATATGATTATAATAGTCAAAATAGTTCAGATTTTGAGTTGAGGTTGTGTTTTTAAGAAAATGCTAAAATAACTGTAATCCTATTAGAGTATCCAACTTTAAAAAACAACCTCTACACTTAACCAGTCCCTGGTAGATTTCAGTCAAAGCAGATAGCAGCCTACAACTATCATTAGCTCTTGGTTTTGATGGCTACAGGATATCAATGAATCCTTACAGGTCCAGCTGAAATGTATACACCTTAGTCTTTTGCTCACAGTAGTAAAAAGTAGGAAAACAAAGTTACAAACTGACTGCTAGTACAGCAGTCTCTGAATGCCACATTTGATCACAGATTTTCTAATGACAAGAACTTTTGCTTTTTCTTAGCATAGAAGGTAGAGAAGTGAACTTCAACTTGGAATCATTTCACACTCTTCCCTCCCCTTCTTTTCCCCAAGCTAAAACCATAGTATTCACTTATAAGACCACCTCAGAAGGCACTTGGTACAGGTGAAGACTGTTCTCTCCTAATGATCTTGAATCCTGTAGAGTAGAACTCATCATATAAAAAGCACTACAGAACAAGAGAAAGCAATTTTCCATTGCTCTCCGGCTCATATCCTTTGCATACAGAAGAGATGTGTACAAAGTCACCCAAGATAACCGTGTAATTTTTTTTCCCTATAGTTTTCACTTCCCATGTAAAAGGTGTGGGCGTCTATTTATGTTCACACATACATAAATGATCTGAAAAAAGCCACTTATAGGCGGCTTTTATAGGCAGTGGGAAGGCTCTCTTAAATGAAGACAAGCAGAAGAACTGCAAAACATTAAAGCATTTCTAAAGCTTAAGATCCTCCAGTTAGGGAGAGGAAAATGCAAGAAGCACACTCAGCCATTCGTCCACTCTTTCTACACTTAAAATCAGTGAAAATAACTTCCACTGGTTCTGAGCTCCAGTCAGGTTCCCTATTGCTAGTTACAACCCCAGAAAGTGACACTACCATATCACAAAATCCCATCATGCTACTAACAGAACTTTCAGCGGCCAGGAATCTTGGTTATTCACAAAACCGTATGTTGAGGAAGGCACAGAGATTGGTTTGGGGCTTTTTGGCCTGTGATTTCACCTTTTAAGTCAGCTAAACATTTTTTGCTGGGTTTTTTCAGTGATGAAGTCCTAGTGATCCTGCCCTCACAACAAACTACCAAAGACAAGTCATAATGTTAAATTAATGGCTCCAATTCTCCTACACTGGAGACGTAAGGCAGAAGTAAGGCAGACTTACTTACACTAATGGGATATAAAGTATCTACCACTTCTCAAATCTACATACTTCAAAGAAACAGGTACTTTCAGGAATTGAAAGATGATGCCAGTGTGCCATTAGTAGGTGCCTTCGTTCTTGACAGTATCTTTAGCTGAACAATCAATGGTAGCTCGTATTACCCAGCTAGTAAGGCTTGCTGACAGGGCAGTATTCTGACAGTACAAACCTTAATACCACTTCCTAGTCATCCTGTGAAACATTTCCTGCCTGCGTGCTTCTCCCAGTGAGTGCATGGACAGACAGGAAACACAAGCACCATGGTTGTGTACTATTATACATATTCCTACAGCAGCGTGTTCCCAAGCGTCCACCTGTTTTTCAGCATTGATTTTGGCAACACCGAGCAACAGCTGTCAAAGAGCTCACATTCAACAGCGCTTTAATTTGTCCACTATCTGCATACACAGCTGAAACCACCTGAAGCACTACTCGGTTGGTATTTGAATTACCTAACCTGCCTACCTTCACAAGCAAAAAAGAACAAAAAAGCAATACAAAGAATTATTTATTAACATTTTTAAAACTAACAGTCAGTGTTTTCTTGTCCCAGAATGCATCTCTTGAAGACACAGGACCATCAGTGTTTGGCAGAGCCAGGAGGCACTTTCCATATACACACTGGACTGTGGATATTTCAGAAGCCTCAGTGTTGCTTCAGCACCATCTACTGCATCTCAGATCTACAACAGAAAACAGCTGCTAGTTAAAGGATAAAAAACTGTGACAGCCTCTCTTTCACCATTTCACTGCCTAAAGACATTTTCCTTTACATGGTGAGCCAACAAGCACTCTCAGCGCCTTGAAGAAAGGCTGTGCATTCCCCTAGGTACAGTAAAACATTCTCGAGGTGCACTTACTCTGGAGCCAGGCTTAAACTTCATCTTCACATGTCAGGAACTGCCTTGAGCTTCCTCTTCTCATCTTCATGGACAAAAGAGGAAAAAGAGTACTTAGCACAGCTATACAAGATCGCACATTAAAGAATCACTGGGTACGCAAGAAAACCCCAACCAACAAACTTGCTCCTTACCTGCGTGGGTTTCCTCCGCTCACAATTGGGGGTGCATCTGAAAATACAGACGTGGTCAGTCTCTTAGGAGGTCTGAGATTCACCCATCTGCCCCAGCCTTCTGTGGCTGTTGAAGGAAGCGAGGCCCAGCCTCTGGCCTCTGCCTACATGCAGAATTTGTTATCAAAGCACCACACACAGCCAAATGTGAAGAAAAAGTGAACTGGAACATTATGCTATGCTCATTAGAACCAGCCAGCTACTGTAGCAAAGATGACTAGAGAGGCTTTGGCAAAGTAATGAAAGCTGTGCCCAGATGCAGTGCACAGCACCTGCACAGAACAGGCCACCCAGCAGGATGAAACTGCATTTGTGCAAGTTACAGTAGTGTGATTTTCTACTGCAACTCAGCTTGTTTTCTAGGTAAGTCAAAACCTTTCCATTGGGGTACTGGCATTTCAGTATGTTAACATAACATACCAGTGTATATGAACACTTAACACAGGGTAGTTTGTTTGAAGTTTACAGTGAGCAGAGCCACACAGGTGGGTGCTTGTTTCTAATACAGCCCCTGTATCTTAGCATCTCCCACATAGTCACTTACACCCCACAATACTCTGGTTAGATAACATATAAAAGTATTAGCTTACAAATAGTGACAGACTTAGATTTTCTTTCCCACTACTACACAGAGTCCCAAAAGCAATAGCTATTCCTGTCTCCCAGTTTCTTTTTCTCTTCCGTTTTCCCCTTTCCTTCTTGCCTCCCCTTTCCCTTCCCTAAGACACAAAAAGGTGATTCTCTCAAACCCCCAATTGTTTGTAAGAAAGCTGCATTTCCTGGTTTTGCAATAAATTTATTCTTACACCAATTAACAAGACAACTTTTGCCTATTAATTCATCCTTCAACTTGCAGAAAGCTAAATTCAGATTTTCTCTTTTCATTAACTTTACTGCTGTAGTGATACAAATCTTCACTCAAAGACACCACTGATTCCATGAGTCACAAACAAAATTTAAAGAAACAGTGAAAAGCCAATGACCATTCAAACTCCCACACAAACCACATCCAACTGCCAGAATATGCTAAGTGCATCTCACCAAGAAATTTTTATATTAACTAGGAAATGCCTAAACGTAGCTCAAGGCTCCAAAAGTGAAGAGCCTTGCTACCAAACATCCACAGTGTACAGGCATTTCCTCTACACATGTAACAAGCTATTTTTAAGTTAAATCTTGCTTAAGGGAATTACATATTGCTCCAAGAGCTGAGCAACTCAGGATTTCAACATAGGTCAAATGATAGCAAACAAATAGGAACCAGTGACCTATCTTGGACAACACCACTTCAAGCTTGTGATGACTACCAGAAAAGGGAATGCTAAATATATATATAATACATATATATTTGTGTGCATGTGTATAACTCACTGTCAGATGACAAGTTACAAATCTCACCTACTCTTGTCATCTTCCCTACCCGGCTTTGACAGGCATGCTTGGCAGCAACATCTGAAACTCACTCATCATTAAAATCTCCATATAAACAATTAGATCTGAATTCTATAAGCTAAGGGCCTCCACAGCTACGGAAGTGAAAGTACCAGATGACAGAAGCCTCTGAACAACATCTCTAAAGACTAGTATTAGAAAAAGAGTAACACTTTAAAATGGGCAGTTTCATTTGTCATAAACATTACTTCAGTACAGCTGTCCAGAATGAGTCTATATATAAAAGGATTATATATAGCTGTTACATAGTTTTATATATAGCTGAACCAGCCATATGAGGGAATCTTTACCACCACCTAGTAAGTTCCCTCTCTTTCTGCTATCAGTCACAACCATTGTTAACCAATGGCTAATCAACTGCCATTAATTGTTGACAACAAGAGGTGCTCTAGGACAATTACCAATCTGAGAAAAGCCATGCCCTGTGTTTCTCCCTCATAAGATTTGGGTACTTGCTTTGTTATTCCTTAAACCTAACCCTAACGCCACGTTTATTTAAAGAAAAATACTTTATTAACTTCAAGCACTATATATCCAAAACACAGCCTTTATTCTTAAATAAACATGCTGGATCCATCTAATGTGTATCTGCTTGCACAGTACAGCTGAGATGTGTACACACAGCAACAGATCAACAGACAGGTAACAGTTTCTGCATTCCTTTTTGGCTTTGACTAGAACCTCTTCCAGAGCTAAAACGTACTTTCACAATCACAGAATCAACTGAGTTGGAAAAGACTTTTAAGTTCATCAAGTCCAACCACTCCCCAGCACTGCCAAGGCCACCACTAACCCATGTCACTGAGGGCCCCGTCTGCACGGTGTGTGAACACTTCCAGGGACGGTGACTCCACCACTGCCTGGGCAGCCTGCTCCAATGTTTCAATTCCCTGGGAATCCATACTTTCACAGTCAAAACCCACCCGAATTGCTGCCGGACTCGCTGCTTAAGAGCTGTGAGCACTTCCGTCAGCGAGTAACCACTACTGGGCTTACGACAACCGCCTTCAGTGCGATTCACCCCTGGGCAGAGACACTGGGTTACCGAGGGCTGCTGCGACTGCGAGCCAGTCCCGACGGAGCAAGCAGCAGCCCATCACTTCAGAAAACGCCCAAGCGGCCCTGCCACCCAGCATGTGGCACCGGGGCTGCCCCAAGGGCTGGCGAGGGGGGAACTGACCTATGCTCTGGGACCGGCAGGACAGGCGCCGGCCTTCGTAACGCTCCACGGCCAGGCCGGCAGAGGCGACGTGAACCCTGCACCCTGAGCTGGGACGACCCCGGCTCCACACAAAGCCCCGTGACGGGGGGGGAAAGCGGAGGGGGAGGCGGGTCTCGGCCGCGCGCCGTCACGGGGCCACGCGCAGCCAACCGCCGGCGGCTCTTTCGCCGGCGCCGCCGCCGGGCGCTGCGGGCAGCGCAGGCAACTTGACAACAAACAGGAGGAAACAGCTGACGGGAGGCCCCGCCGCCGCGGTGAGGGGCGCCCGGGCCCAGCCCCGCACCCCCGGGCTGCCCGCACTGCCGCTTCCCCTGCCGTGCGGTGCGGAGAAGGGGGAGGACACGGCGGAAGAGCCTGAGCACGGCTCCTCTTCCCCGCACAGGAAAGTTGCCACCGCCCCTCCGGGGAGGGGAGCCGGCGGCGATGCGGGGCCGGCGGAGGAAGTTGTGGCCGCGGCAGGGAAGGGGTGCTCGGTGCCGGCCTTGGGCTCAGGGCCGAGCAGGAAGGCTCGGCGGCGCTGCGAGACGCTGGCGGAGAAAGGGACGAGTGGAGAAGGGCCGGTGCTTTGTCGCGGCGCCGGGCCGCAGCAGGGCAGGCAGGGCCGGCACTGCCCCCGCTCCGCGCCGCCGGGCAGGAGCAGCTCCCCCGGGGCCCCGCCACGGCCCGCAGCGGCAGCCGCCACCTCCCGCCCCAGCCGCCGGCGGCCCCCCCCCGGCCACCCTGCTGAGTGCGGGGCGCGGCACGGTCCCCCGCCCGGTTACCTGGCGCAGGGGAGCAGCGACGGCGGCAGCTCCGTACCCGGTATCTGCCCCCCACCCTCCACAGCCCCGACGCTCCGGCTCGGCGGCGTAACCCCGCCCCCGCCGCACGTCAATCAGCGCTGGCGAGGCTCCGCCCCCTCACGGCCCCGCCCCGCCGTGCGTCAATCAGCGCCGCCGACGCTCCGCCTCACGGCCCGCTCCGCCCCGGTCACCTCAGGACCGCGCCCGGTGGCGGTGGCGGGCATTGTTTGGCCGTGCGGGGGTGGGTGGGTGGGAGCGCTGGGCCTTTCACCGCCCGCCAGCTCCCCTCTCCCAGGCGCCTGTCAGACGCCCCCCGAGCCCGGCGGTCGCCGCTCGCTGTGAGGGTTTGAGGCAGGGAAAGGCAGACACGATTGTCAACTGCATCCGCACCTCAGTGATCCTATGGCTGAAGCTGCTTGCAGTGCCTCTCTTGCTGAAATTTTTGTGACACACCTTAAATAATGCCTATCATGGAGATGAAAGATGAGGTAAGAAAGAGGGAAAGTGTTTGTGGCCCTTGATTGCAAGTGTTATCGAGTCCCTGCCAGTTTTAATGGCTCAGTGCTCATACACAGATTGCATCCTCAGCAAACAAATAGTGATCTTAGCAAAAATATGATGGAAAAAAGCCTTTTGAGCATGGCAAAGACATGAAAAGGGTTTTTTTTTTCCTTTTACAGAGCAAGCCATGCCATTTTAAGGATTTCTGTTCTAATAATATCACATATCTAATAATATCTAATAATATCTAATAATACCCATGCTGAAGAAGGTATACTTTTTCCTGGTTCCATCCATGTCGTATCAGAGAAGTGGCAGGACTTTCCTGTCATTCCACATCAAAGGCAAAGGGACATCTGTGCACATGCAGCAGGCAGCACATACTTGTATGCCTAAGTGTTCTTCAGCTTCCTGCATGGATTTGTGACGAGCCTGCACAAGGTTAGACAGTCGGTGGTGGGTCAACATCCATATGTTAAGAGCTGCTGTTTGCTTCAGGCAGACCTCCAAAGAATTGGATCTCTTCAGTTAGGCCAGCTCTGGCCTGATCCTGGACAGAACTGAGCACTGACATTGCTCATTGACCTGTTGTCAACCCCTCTTTAGATCATGCAAAGGAAGCAAAAGTGTCAGAGCAGTCTGTCAGACAGCAATCACCTCTTAGTTAATAGCATGGGGACAACAGAAGCAGTAAATGTGTTAGAAGGAAGCCATAAAGACTGTGCCTGGAGTCCCATAACCACCTGCAAAGAGAGGAAATAACTGGTCTAACGTGCCCTGTTTGTCAACAGAAAGACCTGAACTGCTCTTGTGCTGCTCTATGAGTTTTGTCCCTGGTGGATCTGCACAATCTCGTCACAGGAGCTGGATGAAGGTCTGCATCTTAATCATCTTTGCAAAGCTTCTGTAGATATCACTATAAACAAAGCCAAAACAAGAGGAGAAAGAGAGGCAAATCAATAGTGTTTTGAATGTCATCAGTGACTGGGTCTTATCAGGGACCTGTGAGCCCTCCCTCTGCTTAGGTCTGCTGCTGAGGCACATCCCTGAGTAAGTCAGTTCTTTTGGCCTTCTATCTCATGTGTAAAATGGGAAGAGCAGTACTACCTGCCTTTCTGTGTGGTTACATATTTGATTTGGTACTGTTCTCCAGTCTGCACATACGGAGGGGATGTATGTCTGAACATTGCAATTGTCGTAATAATATTACCATGAAAATAAAGCAAAGCCCAAGCCTCTGAATAGTATTAAATTCTCAGCAATAGGAAGAGTGGCTGCACCACTCAGAAAGAAACCAAATTGACCATGAGATAAGCAGAGAATGGATTAGCCTGTGCTTGACAGATGGTGCCAGGCACTGATGTTTTTATTTCCCTTGCAGAGGAGCTTAGATGAAGGGGGACAGGGGAGGGTGAATTAGGGCACATTTATTAGAATGAAACAGCAGGCAGTAGCAGCTCCACTGAAAAACTTTGATGATACCAAAGCAATTTCCAGTTCGTTTGTGAGAGACATGGTACTTATCAGCTACAAGGTGAACAATAGAAACAGCAATATTGCACCATGTGGCACTTTTAATTTTCAAAGCAGCCTGAAAACATGAATTAATTCTCTTTTAACGCAGGGAAACGCAGTGTGGTCAGCAGTTCGTTCCTTGTCTTCTTGTGCTAGGATTTGGGAAGACCTTGGGACTTTTCCACAGCTGATTCATATCACAATAGCTCAGATGACTCTGGAGCAGCTAGTCTTGTGTAGCACTGCTGCACAGAAAAGGCAGTGTTAGATTTTGAACTTAATGAACCAGAGAGAGGGGAGATGCCTGCACCCCACAGCCTTAGCAGGGTGCCCCTTCGGCGTTTGTCCCATCTAAATCCATTGTGCAGTGATGTAAGCAATGCTGTGGGAAGCATTTCAGAGAAAATTAGGTTAGGAATTAATCACAATCTCAAAGAATTGTTCAGTGAGACTCAGTGCATTGGTCTAATTTAAACCTGTGACAAAACTTCAGTGGAATTCAGCAGGACCTGGGTACATCCCATTGAATGAGCATCAGGGCTTAGGGGCTGCTTGTGCAGAGCTTCCCTTTTTAAAGAGAAAATGGTACAACTTAGTGGTGTTTACTCCTACTCATCCTCCAGAACCGCTATTAGTTTTCCAGTACCCTGGATTCCTGTGTGGCAAAGTTGAGCCCACCAAATCAGGCATGCCTAAGGTGGGACAATGATTCAGTGGGATTTTCCATTGCTGTCTCCCATGCTCAAGATTTCTGGGCAGCAGAGAGGAGGCAGCTGAAATGCAGAGCTAGATTTACAGGCTGTGATCTCTCTGAGAGGCAGCTTGACTCCTAGATGCCCCCTTTGTGCCTTCTCAGCTTTGCCTCACATCAAAGCCTGGGTTTATCCCGCTGGCTGCTCTTGTTATTTGGCAGTGGCTACTAATAGCCTGCGTTTTTCAGTGGCGATGGTACAGCCTACAGCTTCATTCTCATAAAGCAAGCTTACTCACACACACACAAAATAATTACCTTTCATTTCCCTCCCAAGCTTACTCCTATTGCTTTTGGCTTACCTGAAAGCTGACATGCGTACAGGTGCCATTTACAGATACCTTTTCAGTTGGCTGTGTTTTGCCAGAGGAAACTGTTTATACAGTTAATCTCAACATTAGAAGATGAAGATCGGTGATGAGGAGACCTCTCCATGCCCTCTCCGTAGTAACAGAGCTGCTTTCATACCCTATCACCATATCTAGTAGCTGTTGGCCAGATTTAAAATGTATTGAGGTGTAAAACCCCAGAGCACTGAGGAGCCATATCAAAGAAAGAACTTAATTTCCACAGGGGGACTCAGAATTTACGTGCCACTATTAAGATGTCAGGAACAGGGACAGTAAGCAGGCCTGGTGCCAGGGAACACACAGCGCTCTCCTGCAGAAACAGTCATCATTGCCAACACCACAGCTCAGGGAGACCAGCAGAGGGACACAAATGGCCCCAAGGCCAGTCACTGTTGCAGCGATTGGGACTCACTGCTGTTCCCCAGGAAAGAAAGCAAGGGTGCTAAGTAGGATAGGTGGTGATATGAATGTATCAAAGATGGGGCAGGGACCTTGCAGGCTTTTTTCATTGCTAGGCCTTCTTTTTTCTGGTCTTCCACACTGGAGGACAACTACTGACATGAGAGCTTCCAGGTTGTGGCCTTCTGCAAAGGGTCAGGATGATTATTCTTTCTGTAAATGGGCTGCCATAACCACCATGTCCAGCCAAGGAACAGGGTCACTTCATCCCTCCTTCCCAGAAAGTGCTTAGAAACCTGACCCTGCTCAGGAGGATCATAGAGGATGAGAGAACAGGCTACCTGTGTGACAGCTGCATGCTTGTGCTTTACTTTGCTGCTGTCTCCCACATCTTTGCACAGTGACAGTGCTCTGCAAGATCATAGGATTTGCCGATCTTTTATTTGGAGGAGATTTTATCTGGTGTCCAACACGTGGGTGATAGCCATCTGATCATGCCACAGCCTTCACACAGAGTATTGGTCTGATGTACACCTATGTGAGTAGAGAGAAAATGCAGTGAGGCAGTGCTTCACTGACCCAGCTGAACAGGGCAAGCAGTGATCCAGCTGCCAACACCCCTGTGTTTTACAGTAAGTGATTTCAAGCAAGCTTTCATCCTTAGCTGAGGAGGTAAAGCTGGAGCCATCCCTTTGGCACAGGAAAACATCACAACAGCTGTCTGCCAGGAGGAGATGAACATTTGTGGGGAGAGAGCAGCTACTCCAATGCATGTGGACCTCATCAAACAGTCTGGGCTGTCCCTATTGTTTGTGAGCACCAGATGAGAACAAAAACAGATTGGCCTAGAAAAGGCCTCACACAGAGACATTCAGAGGACTCAGAGAACAGAACACTTTAATGGCTGCCCTGGATCACCATTTTTTGGTATAATTGAAGTAATTTACTATCTTGGGAATATGAATATATACACACACCTGAGGCCCAGATGAATTCCCATAACTGTGGGTTTGGGTTAGGCTTATCAAAAGATGGAGCTGGTCCATTACAATTGTCACTTCATAGGCAGGAGGGCAAGGAAAAAAGATACCTTTGTAGCATTATCAGCCTTTTTCATTCACTGTTTCTAGAGCTCTGGGTGTGTTTCTCAGCTACAGTCAGCACAGCATTTCCTTGAAGGTCTTGAAGCTGATTCAATATTGCTATCAGTCTTTTACCAGTACCACTCCCTGCTCAGGAGGTACACTTTTGGGTGTCCATGGTGAGCCTATTTAAGGGAAAAGGCCAGCCCCACTCCAGACTTTTGTTTACTCTCTTTTGTTCATAGATATCTACCCAAAGATATTTATCAGAGATGCTAAATTCGGAGGAAGCAGAGAGCAACAGGCAAGCAAAGCCTGGGAGAAAAAAAAGGTGGTCCACATAAAAAGGGGACACAGGACACACAAGGGAGGGGATGTGTAACCCTAACCAATAATAGCTTCATCCGTACCTCTGAAATGGGGGGGGAGAGGCTTGTTTTGCAATATTCGTGACAACCTAATAATACTTGGTTGTAGTCAAACACTCCTGTGAAGGCTGGGAGGAGAGCTGAGCGGATGTGCGTCCATGTTTAAAACCAGTCTCCAGGATGGAAAGACTTTGAGAAGGCAGACTTCACATCTGGTTTCTGTCCAGCAACCATAGCACATGGGTGGCACACCTTCACTAAGGCACAGTGTGTTTCAACAAGGGAAGCTTGTGAGAGAAGCCTGTGCCTGATGAAATAGTAATGCCCTGGAAAAAAACAAAAAGCAAACTTATGCATCATCTCTCCTAGTTTGTTTCAGAGGCAAATACATTACTGTTTATTCAGCTGTACAGCTGGACTTTGACCTCTAAAGCATTCACAGAAGGGGAGCTAGGCATTTTCTGAGACCATCAGAAAAGTGAGAAAGGATTGCTTTCCTTCCCAGGTACAACAGTAACAAAAAGCTGGAAGCTATCTGCTGGTCTTGCATCAGAACATACCGTGATGCAACTTTGTACTTACACAGCATCATACACACAAAGATTTTAAAGTACTTTGCTAAGCTAAGTAAGCAATGCAATTCTTGCTGTAGAGATAAAAATTCAGAATACAAGAGAGGCAAAGCAAATGATCTGGACTCCCTTGTCCTGCCAAAGGGAGGATGGGAGGGTTAGGCCAGGAATGCAAAGCAGAATGTCATCCATTTGTTGGGCTATCCAGCCTCCAGTTTGAGCCAGAGCCCAAAGGATGCTTGAAGGCTTCCATGTGGTCAGTTGGTTATATGAAAAACAATGTAATTATTCAGTACATGTGATTTTTCTTACACAGGACAGTCTCCGAGTTAGACTAGCAAGGGACATGCTAGTAAAGGTAGCCGAAGTCACTCATAAGCCAGTGAAATAGGTGAGAACAAGAAGAGTAAGGAGTACTACAGTTTTAAACTGAGATGAGCTCACGAAACTGTAGAACAGCATGCATGTAGGCAACCCACAACATGCCTAATTCAGTTTTCCTATTTCACTGGCACTACACATACAGATTGCTTTGCATGTGGCAGAGGTGAGCAAGCTTTCTTAGATTTGCGGGACATGACATGAGGGGGACGTTGACCTTCATAGATGATTATGCACCAATGAGTATATCACAGGCAGGCAACAGGGCATCAGCAGTAGTGACCACTTGATAATGGGTCTTATACACCCTGCAGAGCATGGGGTGGAGAGCACAACAGGCTGGGTCCTGGAAGAGAAAGGCTTTGAGGGAAGAGTTGGACACTCCATGTGTTTTGAGGGGGTAAAAAGCAGAAACAAAGCAAAGAAAACCAGTAATTTGCCAATAAACCATGGAAGAGTATTCCATCATTCCTGTTGTTGCATCATTATTAGTCAAGCTTCTAAGCATCTGCTAACGTGACAGCTAATTATTATTATTACAGTGTTTAGACAGATCTTTTAAAAAGGCATCATGTAGGTGCCTCACTCCATTCATTTCAGAGAGGCTGAGGCAACAGGGACTTAGCTCGTAGTCCATCCTTAACCTGGAATGTGGGAGGGTAGATGAAGTGATCATCCCTGGGTGAATCCATAACCAGGAAAAAGCACATGTACTCTCACAGGCACCCTCCTAAAATCCGGACTGGTTTGGACAGACTGGTTAGACTGAACTAGCTAACCAATCTAGTGCTACATCTTAGCCCTTGAAAACCACATTGTGAAGAACAGTCTCCACCTCATGCTAAATTTTGAACAGGAAAGATTGTAGTAAACACCCACAAAGGTGTGTTGTACCTCCTGCCATTGTGTTCAGATACATTAATCATATAGCAATGAAGAGAAGATAACAGCAATGAGAAGTACCAGCACAGCATGACACAGTTTAATGGGAAAATACTGCTGTAAGGACTGCAGACCTGGGAAATCAGAGCGCTGGAGCACCTCTCCTATGAAGATGGGCTGAGAGCTGGGCTTGTTCAGCCTGGAGAAGACAAAGCTCTGGGGAGACCTTCGAGCAGCTTCCAGTGCCTAAATGGGGCTACAAGAGATCTGGAAAGGGGCTTTTTAAAAGGATCTGTAGTGACAGGCCAAGGGGAATGGCTTTAAGCTGACAGAGGGGAGATTCAGATTAGATACTAAGAAAAAATTCTTCACTTAGGGGTGGTGAGACGCTGGTACAGGTTGCTCAAAGAACCTGTGGCTGCCCCATCCCCAGCACAATGCTGTAGAAAAGCTGCTCTCTCATGGTCTATGCTAGTATGGTCTGTAGTGAGCTATCAAGATAACTTCTTTACAGACCAGTTTGTAAGGCTAATGCTGCAGGTCTAGAAGGAGCCCCAAGAACACGTGGGCATCTGCGTGTCCAAGAATACCCTGTAGTTCAGTAGTGCTTAGGACTCCATCAGGCTCATTAATTCACACTGTGTGGGAAGATGACAGAAATGCCTAGCCCATGCTTGCTTACACCACCAGCCACCCCCCACCTCCACTGACTAATTTAACAGCATTCAAAAAGCAAACTCCACAAGATTAGTAGATAAATAGGAAGAAACCTGTATCAGGCAATAGAAGGGACCCATATAAACCCATTCCTAAGATAAAAAGAAGGAGCTGCAAACTGTAAGTAGGTATATTCCTCATGAGACCTCATTTTTGCAAGCATGCATAGACAGCTCTGCATGAGTGAAGATGAAGTGCCCAAGTGGCTGGACCTCCTTGCAAAGGGTGCTAGAGTGAACTGTTTCTTTCAGTAACTTAAACGAAGGCAGGCGTAATTCCAGAATATTTGCCAGGGAACAGCAATACCCTGCTGTTCTAAAGGGCAGGCAGGCCAGGAGCAAAAGGCAATCCCAGCATAAGCAGTGCTCAGTGGCAGAGCACAGTCTCACAAGACCTGAACACAGCAAGCTGGGTTAGATGCTGGTAGCAGGGTCCATCAGCAACCCGACACAGCAAACAGTGAACCAGGTCCAGGCTCCACACAAGAACAACAGGAAACAGAACCAGGACTGGAAATGACGTACACCTGAGGGACCCATCCAGGAGAAAAACTACCTGCATTGGAGGTCCACAGTCTGTCCCAGTGGCAGGGCTGCAGACAGGGATACCTGCAACACAGCTTAGGCAGGAACTGTGCAAATGCTCATTCCAGAGCTTAAATGGAGCCCTGGATACTATGGGCAGGGGGGTAGGTGGGGACCTAGGTGAGACTGCTTTGTGCAATTCAGGCTTTTTAGTGCCCTCAGGGCCATGACTGTATGTTAGATTTAAAATGGCACCAGTAACAGAGGAAGTGGATGATAGGATCAGGTTAATTTGAACTTTTCACAGTGCAGCACTTATGTTGTCATTTCCTAATTCTTGTTTGTTAAAAATTCCTGACCTTTCTCCATGGAAATGTTCTGAGCTGTGACTGGTGAAATCTTGGGTTAAAGTCTGATTTCATTCCAAATCCTTGCAGGTTTTGCTCAAAAAAATCATGTAGAAGTTAGGCAGTATCTAATTCACTTTGGAGACATTCAATTTTACATAGTTCAGAACCAATAAGTCAAGAAGAAGCACATCACAAGGACTGAGATGCTTTTAATCTTGATATTTGATTGACCTTTTCCTGTCTCCCCGGTACCAATTCAGCAGTAATCTCACAGAGCCCTTCTGTACCTCTCCCCTGACAGGTAAAACCTGACAGTCAAACCTGCTGGGGTTTGGGGTTTGTCTGGGTTGGGTTTTCCTTCTTACTACCTCAAGCTGAGAACCTCATGGTGTGCAGACTGTATAACTGCTTGTGAGCAAAAGGAGCTGGCTTCTCCAGGTCATGTAAGTCGTGTGTAAATATGTTCCTGTTTGGAAGACTCCTTGTGAGTAGCTCCCAAAGGAGCAGAACAATGCAGTACTCCTTTCCCCAAAATAGAATCATAGAATCAACAAGGTTGGAAAAAACCTTTAAAATCAAGTCCAACTGTTACCCCAGCACTGCCAAGGCCAACACTAAATGTCAGTAGAAGCCTTGTCTGCGTGGTTTTTAAACACTTCCATGGACAGTGTTCCCACCACTGCCCTGGGCAGCCTGTTCCAGTGCCTGACTGCCCTCTCAGGGAAGAAATTTTTCCTGATATCCAGTCTAAACTTCCTCTGGTGGAGCTTGAGGCCATTTCCTCTTGTCCTATGACATGTTACTGGGAGAAGAGACCAGCCACCTCCTGGCTCCATCCTCCTTTCAGGTGGTTATAGAGAGAAGCAAGCAAGCAAGATATATCCAGGGACGCTCACAACACACATACACAAAATAAGGATGTGATGAAACAAATGAAACAGCTCAGGGCTAGTGGTAGAGTAGCAAAATGACAGAGCCAAGAGATGGATTAAAAGTAAGTAGGTCAAAATCTGTCTGAAGCACCAGGAAAAGCTTTCCATGGTAAATTCACTTCAGTAACTGAAAGCTGAGTTGAACCATGTGTCAGGCAGGTGACTTTTCCGTGGTGGTTAATTACCCCCCAGTTTCTGAAGGCACCATTAATGGCTATCGATAGCATATTGACAGCATCATGCTCCTGCTACATCCCTAACTTCTATAGGACACTGATAAACCATGTTAAACTGCCATACAGCCATCCATGGACAGCCCACATCCTTGCATCTGTGCTAGCTCACGGGTACTAATAGTTGTCATTAGCTGCTGAGAAATGAACTTCGTGGATCTTAGTGTGCAGTGACTCACTGCATACACCCCTGAGCGAGCAAAACACCCCTCAGCAAGCACAGTTGGAACTGAACAAGAAATGGTTGCTAAATGATCAATGTCAGTTAATCAAGACTTCATTATTCCTGGGGTTTTATTCTGGGTAACCTGGGAGGTTTTCTTTTGTGTGTCATAGCTCTGTCTGCACTGACTCATCACACTTGAGGGCAAATGATCCTTAGCCTTGTTTTAGCGATTATACTACTGCCCACATCCACAGTCTGATCTGTCATTTGCATGTAGGCACTGATAAGCTCCAGCTCTGAGTTAGCTGTTGGAACACAGAAGTCTAGGTAATGCTGGGACAAAGCTGAGAAACATAAATTACACTGAAACATAGAGAAACTTTTATTGACACCCCTGCTTTAAGTAGGCAAACTGAGCAAACAGTGAGTGGAATAACTGTGTATATAAACCATTTGTAAATAGCTTGAGGAGCTACACTAATGTAGGAGACCGCCTTATGAAAGAGGCCTTTTAGATATATTCACTGTAATATCATAACCCAGTGATTTTCTTGTCTCAAACAAAGAGGTCCCTTTCAATCCAAGCCATTCTATGGTTCTAAAACCAGCATTTGGGAGTTTCTTTATAAGTCTACAAGGCTGCCCTAGAGAGGAGGGATCACTTAGCTTAGCCCAGGCTTAAATAACTCCACAAAAAGCAAAGCACTGGAGAATTCTATGATTCTATGTTTCATCCAGGTCGTTCCTCTCCCTGTGCACAGTGTGCTTGATTCTCCATCTCTAGGAGAGCATTGTAGAATTATAAGTAGTTCACATGAGACAGAGCCACTTAGAAATCAGTTTTTGGCTCATGACAGCAGCTATCAAACTGAGAGCCACAGCATCGAGGAATTCTTTCCTACCAGCTGAGCAAGGCTCAGCTTTCCAACTAACACGGGTCTTTTTCCTTGTTTCCTGAAAACAGTGTATGTCAAGTGAAAAGGCAAATATGGGGAATAATTTCCTGATGTTCCTTTCCTGTTAGTTTTACCTGTTACTGTTGGAGCTGTAGCTAGACTGACCTGTGGCTGGGGAGGGAAGAGGAGTCCATCTGTGCTGTGATGAACAGGAGGGGAGCTCTCCACAAGCACTCAAATGAGTCTATGCCAACAAAAAGGTGGACAGAATGCAAGAGCTTTGCTGTTGGTCCCACATACCTTTAGTTCTCTGTTTGATGGCAGAAATCCATATCAACAAAGTCAGATATTAAAGCTGAAATATCTTTTATGTAGGAGGTAAAGGAATGGGTTACACCCAGGCAAAGAAGTCAGGAATAAACTTACCTCCAAAGTACAGAAGAAACATGGACATGTGGTAAGTGCAGTTTATATATTGTCTCCTGTGCTTGCTGTGACTGCAGGCTCTCCAGTTTGCCTTACACTTTTGGCACCAAGGAAATCAATTCCAAGCTTTGTTCACAGACATTTTCCACATCTTTCCTATTTTCAGCCTTGACCCATCCCTCTTGAGGCTCCCACTCAGACCTGGGAACTGAAGGCAAAACATTTCAGGTTGCAGTTGTGGATATACTTGAACATAGCCTTTAGACCAGCTCAGATATTGGTGAGAAAGGGGTTAATCTATTCCCAGGTGGGAGCATTCTGCAGGCAGGGATTTGAAAGGCCATATGGACCACACCAGATGTGAGGAACTGATTAATTCACCCCATGCCCCAGTACCACAGAGGAGCTGTGTGTAATTGGTACTTTATTTTAGTAGGGTACAGTTCTTAGAATGGGGTCTAAAATTAAGAGCTTAGATTAAATCCACCCTGATTTGGAAGAGAGAAGCAGAGAAAACAGCTGGGACTGTCTGGTACTGTAGTGGTCTGGGTTTTATCCTTTCTTGAAGCTGAGGGAAAAAAATCTTAAGGAAACCAGAGTGTTACCCTGATTCTGTTAGAGGCAAACACAAGCGTATCTTACCTCGAAACAGTGTGTATTCTGGTAAGTGCTTATTTTTAAAAGGAGTGAATCATAGATATTTATTTTTATTTAAAGATGAATTGTTTTCTGGGGGATTTAAATCCTCCTTGACAGTGTTTATAACTTGAAATGCCACAAAGCAGAGCTGTCACATAGCAATTGGGGGATAATACTGATGAGAAGAGAAAGAGAAACTGGCTATTCTCACTTGGCTGTCTGGATGGGAAGGAGCTGCAGACAGTGAACAAGCTGAGCCACGTGAAACACTGCTAGAAGCAGCCTCCAGAGGTCACCTCTGTTGCTAGGCAGGATCCACTAACACAAGCAAGGAAAGGAAAATTATCCTCAGAACATAATTTCAGCTTCAATAATTCAGCCTGGCGCTGACATTGAGGCACAGATTTGGTCTTTAGATGCCGATTTTTACTGTGGATGTAACCGGATTTACTTTGAGTGGGGAATGGTTGTCAGCCCAAGCTCATGATTGACATTGTCTGGAGTCAGCCCCCATCATGATCCCAGGAGTGGAACTAAGCCACGTGGTAAATTTGGGCCTAAAGGCCTTGTGTGGACAGCTCTGTAGGGAGACAGCACTAATTAACTGGCAGAAAATGGTGTAAGGGAATGATTGCAACCTCAATCCAAGAGTCACAATCCCAGCTGCACACTCTGATTTTTGTTACCTGTCCAGCGGAAAAAATCTCACGGTTTTAGCCTTTTTTTCCTCTCTCAAATGAGCTAAAAATACGCTCTTCGAAAAACACAGTGATACTGGTTTGGAACAGGAAAGGGAAGAAGCAAAGAAATCAGGGACCTCCATGGAGGGCACACTGAGTAATCTGCAAAGTGTTTTCAGTGACAAGAAGCTCGCTGTGAATATTGGGTTCTGAAAGTCATCATCATCTGTCCCATACATAATTATTTGAGTGGATTAGTCACTACTGGCTTTGGGAGGGCTTTCCATTTGATTTCCATTAAGAGGCTGCTATCTCCAGTCAAAGCTGCTTGTGGCACACTGGCCAAAATAAAAGGTCTGTGAGGACAATATGGCATTTTTCTTCTAGGAAAGGGGGCAGAAGAATATGGAGTGGCATTTGAGGGGGGCGGACGACAAAAGGAGAACTGTCTCTTCACATAATCCTTGGACGGTTTGCTTTAGTTTTGCATTGGGGTTTTTTGTTTGTTTTGGAATTTTTTGGGGTTTTTTGGTTTTGTTTTTATTTTCCTGTGCAGTGAGAAGCTCCTGGAATCAAGTTAAAATGTGAAATCTGAGCTTTTTGGGGAAAAAAAAAGCAAACCAAAACATTTCCAGCTTCTTGCTTAATGGGGTCCTGATATCAATCCAAGGTGGCTTGCACTGGGCTAGTGATGTGCATCTTACCTTGCAGCTGTAGATGGTGCCTACCTGCCATGAAAATGTGAGGCTGCCAACTTGAGCCAGCTCAAGGCTGCACCAAGGCCTGCTAAGCCATCCCATCAGCTGGACAGAAGGGGAGCAGGGCTTGGTGACCTTGTCAGTCAGACCAGTGAAAATCATCCCAACTCAGGACTCGCCATCCAGAGAGAAAATAAACATCAGCTTGAAGAGCCACCATCAGCCACGATGTCTGAGGGAGAGGGCTTGTAATCTGAGAGGGTTTGATCATAGATCTTGAGAAACCCTGAAGAATCTTGCACTCAGGTATGAATTTGGTGGCTCTCATTCACGCTTCCATCAGATGTTTATCCAAATGCCATCAGCTGCTGGTCACAAAGGGATTAGAGGATGAAGGGGTCACTGAGGTGTCTCTTGCCTAGAGCTGGATATTAACCATTTCAAAGTATAATTGCAGTTTGCACCATACAATAAAATGTTTGTGATTACTTAGGTTTTTTTCATGCTTCTACTTTCCTGAAGGATGCTCTGCAGATCCTCCAAATGCAATGAAATACACTGTCACATTTAATGAGTGTTGATTCCCTGAAGAAGCACTGGGGAACAGGACTGAAACAAGAGCTGAGTGTGCTGCGTTTGCTGACCATATGCTGCGATATTTTCTTTCAGACTGGGCTTCTACAGGAGCTTGTATTTGCAGGCATAGAAATGGAAACAACACAGATTGGGAGTAAACAGCATTCAAGAATCATGTTGAGATCTAGCATCCTTTATTTCAGAGAGGGAAGCAAAAGGAAATAAAAAAGAGGGAATGAGATAAGGACAGATCACATCTGTGCGGTGAGCCACAGCTCTTGTTGGCGTCCCAGCAAAGAGGAGTTTAAAGGCAGGATTTGAAGGATGATAATTCATAGATGTTTATAGGGAAGATGAAATGATGGTGGCTGTAAGAAGGAAATACTCCATGGAACTGGCTGGTTGCCAAATCCCACCATCAAGTGATTTCTGATGAATAACATAGTCCAGGGTTGTGCTGGAGTTTGCATCGCTTCCACATGCATACAGGAGAGAAATAAGGAACCATGTTGCGTTATCCCTGCAGCTGGTCTCAGCATGACTCCTGCCTGTTCTTATGAGGAGGAGCACTCCGTGCTTGCATACCAGTTCCTCACCTCCACTCAGCTCACCCAAACTTGCTCTGCCCAAAACTGGAAGGCAGCTGTGCTAAGGGGCATGGAGAGCCATGATGCTCCAGGGCAAGTACATGTACTAGCCACTGCAGGGAGCAGCATAGTGTTTACAGGGAGCCAGGAGAGCAGCTGTTTCAAGGACCTTCTTAAAACCAGGATTCCTTGGTGTTACATAAGTTGAGCAGAAATTTGTAGCTCTTAAGCCTAAGCCTAGGTTTTTTGAAAGGGAGGCCCATCAACTTGCTTCATAGTGTGCTCCCTGCCTACCTTTGCTGCCTCTCTCTTCCAGAGCAGCCTCTACCACCTATAGGTAGACCCCTCTCCCTTTGTCTCTCCCATTGAGTCTACTTCACTTTACAAAGTGCTGTGAACTTGGGAACCTTCTCTACATATAGCTCTTGTCTTACTGACCAACCTGTTTTGCTCTAAAGGGCAGGTGCTGTTGGTGAATCTGCATGGATTAGGGACTGGTAGGAGCTAACACCCAGAGGGAAGCCAAAGCTGCTTGGGTCAATGAGATATGTATTTAGATTTCTCTCTTTATGCCATTTTGTAGGGATATTGTGATGAATGTTTATTGCATAATGAATTATCATATTACATACATTATCAACATTTATTATTGAGAAAAAACTGTGGTGCTTGTCACATGTATGCAGTCCTTGGCTACAACATAATGCACAGTTGTATTCCAGCTGTGATCGAGTTACCTTCTCTCAGAGGCAATCCCGCTGTGGAAGTGATGGAGAAGCAGAGTGACTGTGCTCTTCAGGGCTGGATTCAGACCCAGTGTGGATTGTGGGGAAGGAGGATTGGACAAAGCCCACCACATGGCAAGATATGCCCTGTAGCAAATCTGGACAATGCAACCAGAATTCATAGAATCCCAGACTGGTTTGAGGTGGAAGGGACCTTAAAGCTCATCCAGTTCCAACCCCCTGCCACGAACAGGGACAGCTTCCACTAGACCAGGTTGCTCCAAGCCCCGTCCAACCTGGCCTTGAACACTGCCAGGGATGGGGCAGCCACAGCTTCTCTGAGCAACCTGTGCCAACGCCTCACCACCCTCACAGGGAAGAATTTTCTCATCATATGTGTCATAGCTTTGAAGCCAAAAGAGACAGGAGGCTGTAGCAAGCAGTGGCTGTGCAAATGCAAGCCTGTATTTGCTATTCAAAACCAAGAAGGACAGTTCAGCCTGGTTTTCTAAGGAAACAAAGCTTATGCTCTCATGCTGTTTGTCCATCTGTTTCCTCTTCAGTTGTTCCCCATCAAATTTGGAGTCCATTGGCCAAGGTCAGCCAAATTTGAGAGTGGGACAGTGGGCACTTCTCTCTGGAGAGCTGGATGGTCTGGCGCAGGGGAAGGCAGGGATAACCCAGGTTGCTGATTGAGAAAGGCAGCAGCAAAATGAATGCAAAGTGAATGACCTGGACAGGCTGGAGAGTTGGGCAGGGAATAACTTGATGAAATACGACAAGGGAAAGTGTAGAGTCCTGCATCTGGGCAGGAACAACCCCAGGTTCCAGTATAGGTTGGGGAACGACCTGTTAGAGAGCAGTGTAGGGGAGAGGGACCTGGGGGTCCTAGTGGACAGCAGGATGACCATGAGCCAACACTGTGCCCTTGTGGCCAAGAAGGCCAATGGCATCCTGGGGTGTATTAGAAGGGGGGTGGTCAGTAGGTCAAGAGAGGTCCTCCTTCCCTCTACTCTGCCCTGGTGAGACCGCATCTGGAATATTGTGTCCAGTTCTGGGCCCCTCAGTTCAAGAAGGACAGGGACCTGCTGGAGAGAGTCCAGCGCAGGGCAACTAAGATGATTAAGGGAGTGGAGCATCTCCCTTATGAGGAAAGGCTGAGGGAGCTGGGTCTCTATAGTTTGGAGAAGAGGAGACTGAGGGGTGACCTTATTAGTGTATATAAATATATAAAGGGGGAGTGTCACGAGGATGGAGCCAGGCTCTTCTCAATGGCAAACAATGATAGGACAAGGAGTAATGGGTATAAACTGGAACACAAGAGGTTCCACTTAAACTTGAGAAGAAACTTCTTCTCAGTGAGGGTGACAGAACATTGGAACAGGCTGCCCAGGGGGGTTGTGGAGTCTCCTTCTCTGGAGACATTCAAAACCTGCCTGGACACATTCCTGTGCAACCTTATCTAGGTATTCCTGCTCTGGCAGGGGGATTGGACTCGATGATCTTTTGAGGTCCTTTCCAATCTCTAGCATACTGTGATACTGTGATGCCAGCTGGCCCATCAGCCCACGCTTGGCTCTGGCTCCACCACAGCTTGTGCCCAGCTAAGGAGACTGGGTAAGGCTTTGGCTTATAGTGGGCACTAACTGTGCATAGTGGGGACAGTTTCCTTCCTAACCATTGCACTAATCAGCTTAACCCTGCAGGATGACATCTGATAAGCTTGATCTCTCTAAGAAAGTATCTCACAGCTATTTTGCATTTGGGTGATTAAAAGTATCCTGATAGGAGATGATATATCATTAAAACCCTCATTTTCTCAAGAATATTTTTGACACTCTTTTGAAGAAACTCTTTGAGGGATGCCTTTTCGCAAAGCAATCACAATTGTCACTATAAACACATACCCCAATCAGTCCCTCTGCCTGACCTCACATCAGCAGATAAGCAGGCTTAGCCTTCACATGTCTGCAGGGATTACTTTATATTTGTCCATAGTGGTGGCTGGGATAAAACGATCTTTTCTGCAGATACAGTTTAACCTTTAAGAAGTGACTGCTTGCTCATGTGTTAACCTCAGACATGATCAAGTGACCAAAGCCAGGCAGACTATAGCTTGCCTGTGCGAGTGAGCTTATAAATCAAGATGAGCCTGCAGTTACAGTTGCCTCTGCTCTGCTGCAGGTAAATATCTGTCCATGTGAATTTAGTGAGGTCAGCTTGTATTCAAATGACTGACCACAAATCCCCACAGAAGCCAGCTCAGGACATCACCAACTTCCATCTCCTGGACTGAGGCAGCAGCATGTACTTCTAGTTCATCCTAAGCATATTTTAAATATCCCAAATGGCAAAGATTCCACAGTCTTCCTAGGTGAACCTTATAATCATGATACATTTTCTTTCTGACGGGTGTTAGGTTCTCATTCTCCGATCTGCATCCTCCCTGAACTGCATCCACTGTCTGACTTTGATTACAAAGGAACTGCTCTCCTATGTACCAGTCACTTTCCTGAGTTGTAGATCTGACAGCGTCAATGGTTTTGTGTATCCCACTTTCCTAACACATTCAGGATGGGGATCACTCCTGATTCCAGCTTTTGACAGATTTCTGACATGCTAAGGAGCAGAGAGGCTCTGGAGTGGGACAGGGTGAGAGAACTCCACCTCCAGTCTCCTTTGCAGCACCCCTGGGTTTTTGCACAGCCACAGCAGGTAGACTGATCTACCCTCTTCATCCCTGCATACCTCTGCTCCTTTCTGTTCCTATAAGTAGCAATGAAAACAAGTGCAGAGAGGGTGTGCATATAATAGCAGCTGGATTTTCAATACCAGCTTATTCTCTAAACCCTCCTCAGGCATCTGGGGTTTGCTTGCCACTGTCTGGAGACAAGGTAAGGAATGGTTTTGGATGGTTAGACACAGCACATCAATTCTTATGTCCGGTGAGTTCATTTGTTTGACTTGGAACAAGACAAAACCTTCATAGCTTGGGTAGGAACATCTAAGAGGCTACTCAAAAGAAGTCTGTTGAGGCATAGTCAACAGAGAGAAAGTAGGTCACATGGATAGGATGTCATGTAAAGGCAGAGGGTCAGAGATCAGAGCTCTGAGGAGGACAAAAGGTGTGAGCATACTACTGCACCATCACCACCCCTGCCACTGCTTTGCAAACTCTGGTGTTAGCAGCACCAACCCAAATTTCTTGCCTTTGTCTCTAAGGGTTGCTGTGGCCTCTTTTCATGCAATCCGTATGTCTCCATTTAGCAAAGGACGAGTGTTGTCAACTTAAATGTTCTTTCCATTCTACACCATGCAGCAAAGGCGCTCCTCTGTTTGAATACCATGATATCATCTTCAAGGTTATCCTAGAAATTCTTTCCTAAAATTTTTCTGTCATAAGGTCTGTGGAAAACTCAGTGAGAATTAGACTGATGGCATGTGCTAAACGTGCTGCCAAGCATGTAACTCTGCTCTGACCCACTACCTCAAGCGTGGCTGACCTGTGAGATAGCATCTCTGCTGTCGTATATCTCACATTTGGCTGGGTTGCTGGCACATGGGCCACCTTTCTCTTCTATCTTTGTACAATGGGTACCTCACTACAAAACTGGGGCCCTGAGCTGAGATGCAAATCATAAACAAGCTGGTTTGAGCAAAATGGAAAATGAGTATCAGTCAGAAAGCTCTTGGAACTTTGTTAATACAATTTCAGTATTATTCTTTATGAGACAATCCTGCTTAACCAAGAGGACCCACCACCCTTTCCCCATCCCTAATTTTAACATGGTTTTATAAAATGGATTAGTTTGGCATGTCATCTGGAAGCATTAACCAGGGACATTAAAGGGGTTTTGGGTTTAAAGCATCCATTTAGAAGATAGATAAATGAATTGACTAAGTGCTAGCACATTTGTCATGGGGCTATTATACCTGATTTTTTTTTCTGGGCTGGTCATAAGCTCTTGGTTAATGGGATAGAATTAGATTTTTACAGAACTTGGTGCAGATAATTTTCTTGGAAAACATTTTGAAGAGCCTGCCTGTCCAGAATATGAGATGTGATGTTCCACTGCTGTCTGACTGATTGCTCCTCAAACAGCAGGGCTGCAAGTGATAGCCTGTGGCTCCTCCATTAAAGTTTCTGTGCTAGCACAGGAGAGCTGTAATAAAGAGAAATGACATGTTACTGTCGAAGCAGGCTCAAAGCCCTCAGATCCAAGCATCATGGGACATTAAGGAAACCTAACACTTGATCTAAAGCAGGGCTTCGTGGCCTGGGGACTGCAGGTCCAAAATCATCGCATCTTCCAATTCTGGGCGCAGACTTTTTAACTTGGGCTTATCTGTCCTCATGAGATGAATCCCCAAAAATAAAAAGAGCAATACCAAGAAATTTTCCTCAGAACAGGATCTCAGAGAAATGTAGCATCATCTCAAACAATATTAATACAAGGTAATATAAAACCTGGCTGGATAAACACTTGCTGTCAAATAGGCCAAAAGCTATCCTGCACTGGTGGGGGCAGAAGTGGGGACAGTTTCCCATTTTCCTATATTTTCCCATAAATGTTTTCCTTTGAACAGCTGCCTGCCTTCTATTCTAACATCTCATTCAGTCAAGCTGAGGAAGATACATAAGGAAAGCTCCGAGACATTCTAGGGTTGTGAAGTATTTAATCTTCAGGATGCCGTTATCTGAAGTCACTTGAGATGCTTCAGACAGAAATAGGACCCATCCTAACAGACAGTAAAAGGAACATGTGTTATCTTCTAGTTGCTAATTGACAGGAGTCCACAAAATCACCACCATGAAGCTATTTTTAGCCCTAGCACTGAGGCTGAAGGATGGATAAACCACAGAAATGTTCTATAGAAGCTGAGGGGCATCTCCCTGGACACTTAGCAGAGATCACTTCCCCCAGCAAGTGGTCTAGGGGAGGGTGGTGTTATTTCCTCTCTACATATCTCCTTTGATGTTCTCTTTCTTAGTTAACAAAATTGGTCTTCTCTTGCCACTGTATATCCTTGACCTTACATATATTCATTACCAAGCTCTTAATATCATCCCGTTTTTTGCTGGATCTCACTTTCTATTCTCTGTTGAAATTCTTGGGAAGCATGAACACTTAAACAAAGGTGGCAGCATGTGAGCTGACATGTGCCACTCTCAGGTTCACATGCCTGGTAGCTCCTGCTTTTAGCTCCCAGCTAGCCTGTGTTTGGGTTTCTTCTCTGCCTTTGAGACTCTTTGGGACTGTGTGCTGGTCATTTTGCTCTGAGTCTGTGTCTCAGCTGGCATGAGAGGGCTGGGTCCTCTGACTGGTACCCCTGTGTTTTATCAGCATAATGTTAATATTGGGAATAGTGAGCTGCTTTAGGACCACAGCTTGACAAGTTCATTCATGCCGAACTGGAAGTGGACAGGGGCCCAAAATAGCCTGTGACCGGATGAGGAGAGGAGGCTGAGATGACAGGCACCCAGCTTGCAAGCAGGTGCTCATTTATTTCGCACGCAGCCACTGTTGGAGATCAGGGCCTATTTATTGGAACATGATGTGACTGCATCGCTTCTGTTAAAATGCAAACAAAGAACAGTGTCATTACAGTGTCACTGGGAATGGTCCTTTTAATGAGGTGCATGAATAACAGGCTGTCTCATTGGAAACCTGTAAGTGTCAGCACGAAATCACAGAATCACAGAATGGTTTGGGTTAGAAAGGACCTTAAGATTGTACAGTTCCAACCCCCTGCCATGGGCAGGGACACCTCACTCTAGACCATGTCACCCAAAGCTGTGTCCAATCTGGCCTCCCAAAAATGGGGGATAATAAGGAGATGCCACCAACTATTGTACTAGATGTATTTTTTCTCTCTAGATTTTGTCTCAGAATGCTCCCACCACTGTTTGAGGGTCCTTCAAAATGCAAGTGTTCTGTTTTGAAATGGATACTCATAGAATCATGGAAATGTTGGCTAGAAGACTCCTCTGCAGGCCTCCCAGTGAAAACATCTTCCTTAAAACCCAGCTTGGGCCTTCCAAACAGCCAACTGTGGCCACCACATCTTGTATTTTCTACTACTGCTAGGAAGTATCTGCCATCTTTGTACCTTTCCATTGGGTTGTAGGCAGCACTAGCTCACCTCTCAGACAGCTCTTTGCATCCTAAGCAAGCCTAGCTCCCTCCACCAGACCATGGGGGTGCATCCTGTGGGCCCATGAACACACAGGCTGCCCCTAATGGGCCCTGCCAGTTACCCACGACCTGGGAAGGAGAGCCAAGGCCGGACACAGCAATCCAGGTGTGGCCTCACCACCACCAAGCAGTGCAGAGTAAGTAACTTCTCTCGGCTCTGGCTGCCTTCCTCCTACCCAGCAGCCTACGGGCTTTCTGAGTGAGGAGTTGCTGTCAAAAGCCTCTTATGAGTTCTGTCCCTCCGTGGAGCTGTCCAGTTGCTTTTTGAACCTCTGTAAAGGTTTGCATCTACAGCCTCCTCCAGCAAGGAGTTTTACAGATTTCTTGCACAGCATGTGAAGAGACACTTCCTTCCGCTTTTGGAGAGCTTGCTAATGGCTGGTTTCATAGAATGGTTTGGGTTGGTTGTACAAGAAAGCACAATCATAGAATCAGCTAGGCTAGAAAAGACCTTTAAGATCATCAAGTCCAACCTCTATTCCAGGACTGCCAAGGCCACCACTAAACCAGGTCACTAAGGGCCTCGTCTGCACAGTTGGTGAACACTTCCAGGGATGATGACTCAACCACTGCCCTGGGCAGCCTGTTCCAATGCCTGACTGACCTTCTGGGGAAGAAATTGTTCCTAATATCCAGTCGAAACCTCCCCTGGTTGAGGGCTTGAGGCTGTTTCCTCTTGTCCTGTCACTTGTTGCTTGGGAGAAGAGACCAGCCACCTGCTGGCTCCATCCTCCTGTCAGGTGGTTGTAGAGAGTGTTAAGGTCCTGCCTGACTAAACCCCCCCAGGTCCCTCAGCCGTTCCCCATCACAGTTGTGCTTCAGGCCCTGCACCAGCTCCATTGCCCTTCTCTGGCCCCGCTCCAGCACCTCAATGCCTCTCTTGTAGTGGGGGGCCAGGAACTGAACACAGGATTCGAGGTGCAGCCTCACCAGTGCGCGGTACAGGGGGATGATCACTGCCCTGGCCCTGCTGGACACACTATTGCTGATACAGGCCAGGATGCTGTTGTCCTTCTTGGCTTCTTGGGCACACTGCAGACTCATGTCCAGCGGCCATCAATCAGCACCCCAGGTCCTTTTCCGCTGGGCAGCTTTCTAGCCACTCTTCCCCCAGTCTGTAGCCTTGCATAAACCACTGTATGTATTTATCATCCCCCTGCCTTTCATGATCTTATAGATATCTATAGTAGTGAGGAGAAATATGCGAGTAAGACAAATGCTATATTCTGCTTTTCTTTCCCTTTGTTCCCTGCAGCATGTGACTTCTCACACTTCATTTAAGTGTCAGCTTTAGAGGCTCTCCCCCATCTTCTGTTTCCTTCTGCTTTGTCTTTATGGCACTCTACCAGTAAACAGCAACTAGGAGTAACTGAGGCTATAAACAAGCATTTTCCTGCTCATTTACCTGCATTGTTCTGGCAATTGCTTAATGGTAAACATAGATTTACTGACACAGTTTAGACAGTACTGTTCACAAGCTTAATTCCTTGCCTTTGAAAGACAGCCTAATACAATTTTCCTCTGCATTCCTCCAGGCCATAAAGTCAGGAACAGCCACAGGCAGAGGTGCTGTCAGGACCCCAACTGTGCTATCATCTGAATCTCATTAGAATTATAAATAGTGCTGCCTGACTGAGTGCTGGGGAAAAAAACCCCAACTTAATCTGTTAAAGAGCTGCGAAGGAGAGCTGTAATTCTTCCTGAAAGATTGCTTTGGCTTCTTGCTCTGCTAATCTGGTGTTTGTGTTTATGAGGACAGTCAGTATGCGTCCTCAAGCAACAATTTTAATGTCTGGTTGACATATGCCGTTTACATGATTTATAAGTCCCTGATCATGCAGGCAGGTTGACATTCAGCAGAGAACAGGATCTGAAGAGGAGACAACCTGCAGGTTAAGAACAACCAGCTAAACCCCACAAAAGCTCACCCAAGTCTTGAGAGGAGCTTTGCTAAGCAAGGGAACCAGGCTGAGCCTGAGGGAGTACTTCACTTCTAAGCTGGCTATTGGAATCTGACACAGGCAGGAAGCCTCCAAGTCCTCCAAATCTTCTGTTCATTCAAGACCTGCTAGGAAATAAGCTGGTCATCTCCATGTGAGTGGGAAAATTGGTGTGGAGTATAGCTGGTGTCCTGCTAATACTTAAAAAAGGGATTCCCACTCTTTGCCCTGTTGACTCAGTTACCCTGAGTCTGTTGCTAATGGAGGATAATGTTTGTCCTGTAAGTAAGAAATGATGATGCATAAAGGTCAAGCAGTCTCTGTATGGGAAGTGGAATTATCAGTTATGCTTGCCAGGGGCTTTTCCCATGCCTGTTAGGCTATCCAAAGAAAACAAAGGGGCCATGAGGTTAAAGGTGATCTCTATTTAAGGCAGAGGCATGCCAATAGGGAAGCGCCCTTGACTGTGAGGTCTGATGATGCAGAGCCATCTCATACCTAGGAAAGCCCGTAGGCCTGTGACTGGAGGTGGACACAACCCTGCAACAGGGAAGAGGCTGGAGGAGACATGAGGCAGCAGCCAGAAATCCTTGATATGATATGATCCTTTGACTGCAAGCTGCTGTTGGGGTGACACTTGGCCTACGGTATAGAAAAACAAGTAATTCATAAGGGGAGCTTGATCTCGACTTTCCTTCCCTAATGCCTTGGCAGTCTTTCCTCCTAACATTGTTGAAGGGCACCACCTTGTGGGTGCTTGAAGGCAACGAGACTTTTCCCTCTGTCCCGTATGTTGGCTCTGCAGGGCTACATTTGACTAGTGAGGCATGCCAAAGTTGATTCATTCTCACGCTGCTTGTCAAAGACTAGGCAGTCATCAAGAACAGGGTTTCGGCTTGTTTTCTGCCAACTGAGTGAAATAGATTTTAGTGCTTAGTGGCTGATTTTCAGAGCTTCACTGATTTTGCCTTTGCTAATGGTCTTACTGGAAAACTGTGAACAGATTAAATTAAACCTTTTCAATTATAGAAGAATTTCAAAGGAAGAACACTGAAATATACATTACATGTTGTGCACTGTACACAGTGTCTTCCCTTTTTCTAAGATGTGAAATTCACGTGTCAGCCAGTCTATACATCACAAAACTCACTAAAGTCATGAAAGTAAGGTGTCATGGGAGAACTTGCCGTGTACACTGTTGTGTTTGCCTTCAGGGATTGATTACCTTGGCAATGACAGCACATGTGCTTAACTGCGGAGTTTCTAGGAAGCATCAGACAGATGTTCATGAATATAACAACAGCCTGTGACAGCGATTCCAAGACTTTCCAGAAAGCATTGACTGCCTGGTATGTATTTTATACAGCAATAGGGTGTGTGTTACCATGGGTGTGCTGGAACCCAGGATGCAAAATAGCTACTAATGAGAGAGTCAGTGTGACTACATGTATAGAGGATCAATATATTTTGAACAAGTGGGATTTTCACACATCTATAAATCCCAGAGAACACACCACCTTCTGGAAACCTACTCAGATAAGATCTTATAGAGGGAAAGAGATGATGTCCTGAAAAAAAGAATATAAGTGTTCAAGGCCAGGTTGGAAGGGGCTTGGAGCAACCTGGTCTAGTGGAAGGTGTCCCTGTCCGTGGCAGGGGGTTGGAACTGGGTGAGCTTTAAAATCTTTCCAACCCAAATTCTTCTTTGATTCTATAGTGTACTTAGACTATATATTCAGTGGATAAAGGACTGGCTTCAGTGGATAAAGAACTGGCTGGATGGCCGCACGCAGAGTTGTGGTCAATGGCTCAATGTCCGGCTGGAGACCAGTAACGAGTGGTGTCCCTCAGGGATCGGTGTTGGGACCGATCTTGTTCAACATCTTTGTTGGTGACATGGACAGGGGGATTGAATGCGCCCTCAGCAAGTTTGCCGATGACACCAAGCTGTGTGGTTCGGTTGATACGCTGGAGGGAAGGGATGCCATCCAGAGGGACCTTGACACACTTTGTGAGGTGGGCTGATGCCAACCTTATGAAGATTAATCATGCCAAGTGCAAGGTCCTGCACCTGGGTTGGAGCAATCCCAGGCACAGCTACGGGCTGGGCAGAGAAGAGATTCAGAGCAGCCCTGCAGAGAAGGACTTGGGGGTGTTGGTCGATGAGAAAATGAACATGAGCCAGCTGCAGTGTGCACTCACAGCCCAGAAAGCCAACCGTATCCTGGGCTACATGAAAAGGAGCGTGACCAGCAGGTCAAAGGAGGTGATCCTGCCCCTCTACTCTGCTCTCGTGAGACCTCACTTGGAGTATTGTGTGCAGTTCTGGTGTCCTCAACATAAAAAGGACATGGAACTGTTGGAACAAGTCCAGAGGAGGCCACGAGGATGATCAGGGGACTGGAGCACCTCCCATATGGAGATAGGCTGAGAAAGTTGGGGCTATTCAGCCTGGAGAAGAGAAGGCTGCGTGGAGACCTCATAGCAGCCTTCCAGTATCTGAAGGGGGGCTATAGGGATGCAGGGGATGGACTATTCATTAGGGACTGTAGAGATAGAACAAGGGGTAACGGGTTCAAACTTAAACAGGGGAAGTTTAGATTGGATGTAACAAGGAAGTTCTTTACTGTAAGGGTGGTGAGGCAGTGGAATGGGTTGCCCAAGGAAGTTGTGAATGCTCCATCTCTGGCGGTGTTCAAGGCCAGGTTGGACAAAGCCTTGGGTGACATGGTTTAGTGTGAGGTGTCCCTGCCCATGGCAGGGGGATTGGAACTGGATGATCTTAAGGTCCTTTCCAATCCTAACTATTCTATGATTCTATGATTCTGTATCAGTAAAATGGAACAGAATCTTAAGCAGAATATAAGCAGGTGAGTAGAGAAATGAATCCACTTCTATAGCCCATGGTGAGAAACAAATATAAATGGTTAAATTGCCAACTAAATTTTTCAAGCCTATTTCTCAACCTCTATTTCAGTTTTAGAAAGAGTGTTCTGCTTTTACAGCATTGCCCACCCAGGGTTTTTCTAGGCACAGTGACAAGGGCAGGTCGTGCTGGGTGCAAGGTTATGCCAGAGACATGCTGAGAACTCATGGGCAGAGCAAAGTGGTCAAAGCCACGTGGTCTGTGAAGTTAGAAGGAAGAGTGCTTAAAGCAGGGATCTGGGCAGGAAAAATGAACCAGTCTTAAGAGACATTGATGGGGATTTTCTCTTCACTGTTCTGGACATGCCAATGTGGGAGAAAAGATGAAAATGCTCATTTGAAGCTTCAGAAAACTGATGACAGCAGGAACCTCATTGGGCCAGTCAGAGACTCATATCAGCTGTTGAATGGCAGTGGTGGCTATGATGGAGATGTACAGGCTGAGGATGTGAACAGTAAATGTTTGCAACCACAACGAAAGGGAGTGAGGGAACTCCTCTAGTGGGAGAATCCAAGAAAGGGAACCACAGGCATCAGCTGGGAAAATGATACCTGCAGCAGCATTCAGGGTGGTCACAAACATAGAATCAATCATAGAATCATAGAATCATAGAATGGTTTGGGTTGGAAAGGACCTATAAAGGTCATCTAGTCCAACCCACTGCCATGAGAAGGGACATCTTCAACTAGATCAGGTTGCCCAGAACCACGTCCAGCCTGGCCTTGAATATCTCCAGGGATGGCACATCCACCACCTCTCTGGGCAAACTGTTTTATGATTCTATGATCCGAAGAGTGAAGAATTCACCCCTCACTTCACAAACTGGAAACTGGGATAGACACAGAGTCAGTGATATCAGAGGCAGCCAGTGGCTCTTCACTTTCCATGGTATTGTTTTTTAACATACCTGGATCCCTGGGCTCTGCAGCAGTCCTGAAAGTAAAAGGACCAAAGAAAGGCTGTAATAGAAGCCCCAGTTGTTCATCAGACCTGATAGGGTCAGACTTCACCAGAGGCTTTTCTGGAGCTCTTCAGAGAAGAACCATTCCCATTAAAATGTTCCAGTCTTCCCACTGAAGACTCCATAGCTTTAAACAAGCAGACATGATCTTCAGTGCTTAGCCAACCTTCAGAAGGTGAGGTGTGCACAGTGCCACCAACGGCTCCTGAAGCAACGGCTCTGAGGGAGGAGTCCCCACTCATGTCACACAGGGTGGCTGCTGAAGCATGTGAAGCCATGTGAGGTGTCCAACATTGATGCTAAATCAGAAGCTTCAGGTTATTTTTCCTGGCCTCCATTTACTTTTATGGAAAGATGAGGAGCTTCACTATGTCCTTCTAGCAGCTCTGTGTAGTGTCTCGATCTTTAGCACATCTCAAATGACACCAGATGTTGCAGTTAGGGACAGCAGCCCCCTGTGAATAGCCTGTCATTGTCAGCATCACTACAAGGTAAAACAAAGGGAGGGCCACCTCCCGGTTGAGGTTTTGCCACTATCCATGGTGCCAGGGAGATCAGCATCCCCCTAGTCTAACTCCTGGGTTTTTGATTCACTGACCACAGCTTGGTGCGGAAATGCAAAGCCTTGGGTAAGGAGGGAGAGAGAACAAACCACGCTGAGTGTGCAACAAAGTCAACTGCAGCAGTCCCAGAATGTGAACATAGGCCATGGCCCTTCATTAGCCTGCATTTTTATAGGGTGGTACCCAGAGGAATTTTGCTGCCAGTGGTGTATCTCTCCTGCAAATTATCTCCTATCCCATTAAGAAAAGAGGACCACGCTGATGTTTTGGTTTCATTTCAGTACCTTGCTGTTGAGATCTTGAACAAGTGCTTGCAAAGGCAGTCTGGCACGAGTCACCCAGGGAGGTGACTGTAAACATGAGTTGGTGCAGGCTTCATTGTATGGAGGGGAAGAGCTGCTTCTTGAGCTGATTTATTTCTGCCTCTCACCTTAGTTACTTTGTAGTTAAAGTTCTTTCCTCATCACCAGTTGCCAACTTTATCAGAAGGAGATGGTTTTACTCATGATGGGCAGAAGACTTTTAAAACAGAATATAGGAGTGATTGACTTAAATCCTGCAGTATGGGGAAGCAATCCAGCATCCTCTGGGGCTTTACTGATGAATATTTCAGTACATTTAATCAGGCACAAATAGAATTTATTTTTCTGTCCTGAATCAACCAGATAAATGAGCCAGAGGCCTCAGTGAGTGAAAGGGTGGCTTTGTGAAGGCCTTTAAATTCTGCCTTAATGTTCAACAGCTGTTAGCTGGGATCTCACTAAAGGCAGTTTCAGGGTTCTGATATTTATAATATTTGTATTGTCCAAGATGATATTTTCCTGGGTGCTGATGAATGAGCCTCCCACAGAATGTTCATGATCCAGGCAAACACTGCACCTCAATGGATTTAATGGGAAACCACTGTGCCCAAAACATCCTTTAAGCAGCCTTATGGAATTTCCTGCTTCCATTTTGCAAGTAATCCATCTGCTATCGAGCAAATTGTCACTGGCCAGCTTCACATATATATTAAACCATAGAGAAGAAGGAAACTGATGACCAGCTGCAGGTTAGCAAGCTCTGAACACATTATATGGGGTAGTAAAAGCAAGTTGCCAATGGTTGTCACCACGAGTGCCCTGTTCAAGGAATCCACTATTCCAATACAATTCTTGAACAAAACATTAGAGATAATAAAGTCCAGTAGAATTTTACTTGCACAAATACACTTATTAGGTATTTCTGAAGTGCTTATTGTTGATCAGATGGCTCACTTATCCCAGATTAAAAGCCCATTGTAGAAGAACTCACTGGAAACTGCAAAGAATATAGTGGTGAGTGGTTATCTTTGACTCTGGAAGAAATATATAGTCTATGAGACAATGGAATGCAGGGCCTAGGAATAGGCACTCTTAATGACCGAATTAGCTTTGAAGTCTCTCTCAGTCTCTGAGGCTTCAGAAGACACTGCAAAGACCTTCCTAACAAATCATTTGTAACGATACTAAGGCTGATTGCTAAGATTGTTTTCAGTGACCTCCATCAGTTAATTATGGGATTACAGCTTGGAGGCTGTGAGGTTTAACATTGCTGCTCACAGCCTGGATTCTTCTTTTGTGGTGGATTCAATTAAAATAAATCTTCAACCATGTTCATTGAAAGTATGACACAGGCTTTCTGACAAGCCCTTGTTCACAACCAATACAGCACTAAAACTACTAAGAAGGTCCAGATAAATTTGTTATCATTGTGTCAGGAATGGCACAGCTATAGTGTTTTATCTACTTGCCCATCTACACGGTGGTAGGTCCTTGGAGCCACAGTTTTTGTCTACTATCAGTTGCTGCATACACACAGAACAAAGACCTTAATACTTACAGAAAACATAAAATCTTACTTCGGAAACTGTAAATTTAGTCTCAGTCTTGTGTAGCACTGGATTCCCCAGGTTAATTATGGGTTGTGTAAAAAAGCATTGCTTTTCATCACTTTTGGAAACTAAATGCATTCAAACCTTCCTGAATGCTTTCTCAGTAGTTGTCAGCCTGGACATTTACACAGAGGTATGGTAAAACAGGGCATTAATACCCATAATCATCATGAGGAAGGAAAACATCCATCAATATAAGACTGTCTTAGTCTCAGCCACTCACTGGAAAAAACAGCATCTGGTTCAGTGTATCCATGGGCACAGACTGTCTGCGAGGGCTTTTTGTTCTTTAAACAGAGCTCAGCTGACAGGTTACTTTCTAGAAGAGGAATAGTGATCTGTCTATTTATGTACAATCTTTGGGAGATGTAGTCTCAAATTAGGACAGGAGTGGGATCTGAAATAAATGGGCTCACAGAAATAGGAGACACCAGGATTTTTGCCATGTAGGCTCTGTGCAATGAAGTCTCAAAAGCATTTTCAGAAAGTGCAATAAAATGAGCCTTGTTTTCATAGGTGATTAAACTGATCTGACATCTCATCCTCCAAACACAAGCATGCTACTTGATCTGACCTATATTTGAAGAGATGTCTGACCTTCAGTGGGAGTCAGAAACATCTTTATCCTTCCTTTGGGGTAGATGCAGTGTTTATTGGGTGTGCCTGCCTGTAGAAATGGACAGTCTCTCCCCAGGAGCTGACAAAGGAAAAGCATTTGATTCACGGTGGTAGGGATTCTGCCCTGACCAGCCTCTAGCACCTGACAGTGCCCAGGCTCTGGCAATCCCACCAGCTGCTTGAAAGCAGTTCCTCTGAAAATAAAGGGTTCAGTAAGCCAGATAGCTTATTCGGGCCCTGCATCCCACACCCATAGGAGCCCATTCAGAACAAAGGCAGAAGGACAGCACTAGGTGCACCTTGTTGCTGTGTGTCTTCTCCAGCACTCTGAGAAAGTTCACTCTTCGATTCTGCCACCTCACTTAGGTGCTGCTCCTGCCTCATAGGTCTTTGCCACTCAGGTCACACAGTGACAACCAGACAGTCTTCAGCATGTCTCTGGAGTTGGTCAGTGCTGTGCAGTTGCACACACTGAGGTTATGTTTGGCAGAAAAGATGAGAACGGCTCTGAAAAGAAGCATTCAGCTTTCGCCTGGGGCAAAGATAGATGCCTGCCATGTATTTTAGAACTTCTTTAAAGCAAGAAGATGAATTAAATGAACAAATATTCATCATAACTGAAGAATTGCTGTTAAAAAAGTCTGATACCTGTTATAAGGGGACAGAGTTCAGAACTTCATTAACCCCATGACACTTCATGCTTTCTACCTGCATCTCTCAGCTACTCCTTCTCAGACATGGAGGTTGTAACACAAAGTGTTAACACTAAGTGACCACAGTGTTACAATGGCAGGGATTTTGCTCAACTGTCCTGTAGGAAATGTAAGAAAACTTTACAAATTTACCAAAGTAGGTTCTACAAATGATCCTGTGAAACTGGAGACACAGAACATTTTATGTCAAGATACATCTTCAGTCTTACGCCTTCCTTCTTTCAGAGTTGAGAAGGTGCTATTGCATTTGCAGCAGGCTCCGCTTTGCCCTGAGTGCATTGCAAGGAGGCTCATCATCTGGCATTGCTCTAATAATGCTCATGTTGCATTGGTCTGTGCTCTTGGTGGCTGTGTTGCTGCTTCTGAAAGAAAGCCTATCAACACCCATAGATGCAGGAAGCATTTCCTACATCAAGGGCTCTATCTATACCCTGAGTTTGAAAGTGGCCAAAGGAACAGGCAGAGGCACAATCAACCCCCTTGATAAGTGCAGGTCCTGTGCCTTTTCTCTGTTCCTTGTTGCGTAGGGCTCAGGCTCATTGCACTTGGGAAGTGAAGCACTAGGTGAAACTCACATGCAGCAGGCTAAACCCTGCTAATTAGTACCAATCAGCCCTTCTGTGCACCATGAAGTGTTCATGACTACAACTTCACGTGCTAGAGTTAATAGAGTTAATCATAGGCCTGTTATGACGGCAGAGGCCTCGAGAAGTAGAGGCACAGGATGTGGTACAGAGGAGTACAGGCATGGGGTGGGAAAAGATTGGGCAGAGGCTTGACTCAAGACCTCACAGCTACAAACAACTCACCTGTGGCCAGTTAAAAGAATATAGAGCTGGACAAGGATGGTTTTAGGCACAGTGAAGAGGACAAAGAAATAGTGTCTTACATGTATACTCAACATACATAGTAAATTCAGGTGTAAAATGGGGTTTCAATGCAATGAAGAAAAGACAAGGTGTAAAAGCGTGTTGACAGTCCTAAAACTGACCCCCAGAATATTCTAGAGTGAGGAGGAAGAAACCATCACCATCAACCTCACATTCCTCCCACTGAAGGGCTCCAGATGCTGATGATTCCCTGTAACACCACCACCAGAATGAAAACACCAGCCTTAGGACCCAGAGGAGCAAAGGCAAGGGAGCATAGCACCAGGAATAGGGCTGGAAGCTAGGAAGTGTGTTCATAACTACTCATTATTAGTAGTAGTAGTAGTATATATTATTTTTATTATCGTCATAATCATTGACACTTTTTCTGCATAGGAGTAGTATTTATTTTTCTGTGATAATTAGATCTGGACTAATAATGAATTTTTTTTATTACAGTGGTAAGATTTCAGTAATACTAATGGTAAATTCACATCTTTACGTGTCAGATATCTTCCCCTTTTGCCCAGAAACCATATGTTGAGCATAACACTGTAAGAAGATCCCTGAATAACATAGGAAAACACTATATTTCTCATAGGCTCACAGTAACCAAATCACTTTAAAAGCTGAAATCACCATCAAAACGTAAAAAATCTATCTGTCCAGGAGAGGTTTAAAGAGCATCTTGATCCCAACTGAAATAGTAAAGGGTAGGTTTTTTTCAGTTTCACCCTTCTAAACTGTTTCTGCTCCCTTGGATGCTCTCTTTATGAGTCAGACCTGATTCTGTTCACCTCCTAGACTGCACTTTGGCCAAGAGGGAAGCCACAGCAAATACTTCATGAGTTAAGGTACTTTCTTATTAGCCACATATCAAAATTCAAAGAAATAAACAGAAACTCCCAAACTCCTAATCTTCTTCCAGTTCCTCAGTAAATCTTTCCACATTAATGTCTTCCATTTGTAATGAAGCTATGTTTTACACATGCATTATGCTTGTGATAAAATTCAGAAGCAATGCATTGCCATCAAACAAGGGCCCTCCGCTCCAGCTTTTCCAAACTCCTGGATAAAACAAAACAGGCCAAAGTCAGGAGCCATCATGGCAGGCAGACCTGCGCCATTTAATACCACACAGAGGGGAGCAAACCATGCAAAAGACTCCCTTAGTTTTGTGCTGGGCTTCCTGGACAGAAATAGAACGTAATCTATCATTACAAGATTAGCTGTAATTACAGATGTTTCCATGTCCTGGACATCCTGGGCCTGTGATGTAGATGTGATTGCCATAGGCCCTGTGGCCATTCTTTATTAAGGGATTTTGGATCCCCTTTTCCTTGGAGGTACTAGCAGAATATTTTTCCCTTGACTTTTGTGTGTGTCTGCACCAAGTTGAACTCCATGTGGGCTATAAGCACTGGGCAAAGACACAGCAATTCCAAGTTTGGTCTGTAAAACTGAGCCACGTAAAGTGTGTGTGTGTGTGTGTGTTTTCCCATATCTTCAACATGGAAATAAAGAAATCCATGTAATTCTTGGGGTATAGTCATGATTTACTACTAGGAGAAGCTCTGTGAGAGCTTTAGAAAAAAAAGCCTAGCCACTTCAATATTGATTCAGCTCTTTTCCACATACTGAAGTCCAAGTTTCAGATGCTTTGGGTTAGGAACTGGGGAAACAAAATGTGTGTCTCTAAGTGCTCAACTAATGCCTGAACCAGAGCATGCTGGAGTCAGTGGTGACCTCCCTGTGCACTTCAGTAGGCTTTTGATCTGGCCCTGATCATGCACATAGTTTATTGTGACCATGGGTACAAGACAGGCAATACCATGTACAAATGACTGTGTAGTAGCATTTCCATGCATAACCACAGTAATGGTGGGTGAAAACTGGACATATACTTGTTTATTCCACCCACATGAAAAGAACTCCCTAAAGAGAAATGTTTGTGTTATGGAACTGAACTCCCAGAACTTTGGAAGATGTGCTACATCTACACATAGTTTTGTGAGTGGCTTTGGTTTTCTCTTTGGAGACCCCAGACAGCATTTGGAGATGTTGAGATTTGATACTTGAATACTCCCTGCTTTGAGTATATTGAATAAATGTTTGTCTCCTTGCTAAATGGAAGAAGAAAGAAACATTGCTGTATTTTCCCTGTTTTCATATCAAAAAGGTTAGACGCCATCTTACTGCAATCTGTTGATATATGAGGCACATGGAAGCTCTCTTTCCTCTCACACAAGTTGTCAGAAAGCATATTTAGCTCATTTCTTTTCTGTGAATTTTATTTTGGGCAGGTCCTTCTGCCTCATCCCACAGGCACTGCCCCCTCAAGCCTGGAGACCTTGGTCATCTGTGTTTCACCAGGGTGTTGCACAAGTCTCATTGATTAATCCCACTTCCTCCCATTGTGACTGGATCTGACCCCAGCCCTGGACCATGACATCTGAGAAATGTTCACATCAAAGCTCTTCACACACCACTGGGGTTTGGCCATTGACCTTTTGTTTATGTACTTGCTATGCAACAGAGAGGCATAGACACTTCTCTGCTAAACAAAGGCAGGTGTTTAAACCCAACAATATGCTTTTGCTTTATGACTCTGGGCTGTAGTTACTCCACATGCAGCTTGCCTCTGTTCTCTGCAGACATTAATGCTGGGATCTTAAACATCACTAATGCCTTGTAGACACTCCATTACCATCAGTGTCTCCTAAGTGGCTAGCCATACCATTATTTATAAAATAGGGATCCCTTCCTAATGCTACAGCTACCAATCCTTTGCTTTCCCAAGCATATAATCATGTGTGTTTTCATCTGTGGAGCATTTTACACTGCCACATATTTTTTACTATATAATGAGCTGTGTATGTGTGAGTGACACACAAAAAGAGAGATGAATATTGCTGTTACACTTACTGCAGTGCATGAGCTGATCTGGTTCGACACGAAATGCAGACAGAAATCCGCCTCACCTCTCAAGCTAATTTTAGTCTCTCCCTCTGTTCTCGCTAGCTGTGTGTGTATAAAATCACTCGCAGTCTGACAGCGTTCCAGTAACCTGTGCCACACGCAGAGCGGGATGTACTTACTAACCATCTGCTTGCATGGCATGGGTTAACTGAGCCTGTGGGATTGTGCTTACCTAAACAAAACCACTGCAGTGAGGGGAAAAACAATGAATGGGTGGAGATGATCAGCCCATGCATTCCAGCTAGTGCAGTCCAGGCAGCAATGACAGCCTGAAGGTTGCAGCAGCACCGGGATCTGCATTCCAAGTGCACAGAGCTTACAGTCTGGAGTGATTTTACGTGGAGCTGTTCTTTATTTGCTGAGCCATGGCCAGTAACCAGGCCAGCCTGCAGGATGATCAGAGCAGGCACTGCAAGTTCTTATCCTATATGTTCTACCAGGCTGTGAGAGATCACAAGCCTGTGTGGATGCTGGAAGACATGAGAACTATGGAGTATTTTTACTGGGAGGAAAATGCCAGCCTAAGAACCTACTCACCTTCAGAAGCCCTTCTCTATGCAGTGGTGCATAACCACCTGCCTTATGCTCAATATCTGCTGTCTCATTTTCCAGAGGAGGCTCTCAAGGTGCCTGGGGAACACTTCTGCTATTGCCCATCCTCTGCTCCTCACTTGGCCATGGCGGTCACATATGACAGGAGAGATATCTTGGGGCTGATCATCAAAATTGCACACAAGCTTCCCAGCTTGAACTCCTACATCAATAGGACTGGCTGCTTTCATCTGGAAGATGGGAAAACCCCCCTGCACCTTGCCTGCGAACTGCTGAGGTCAGAGACAGTCCTCATCCTCCTCGGGAATGGAGCTTCTCCCAGGATAGAGGACAGCAAAGGGCTTACCCCGCTGGACGTCATCCTGGAGCAGATGTGGGACTCCAAAGTCAACGTGGCATCAAAGAAGCTCTGCCTCGACTACCTCTTGCTCTTCATGCCCAACCCACAGTTTAAGATGCGGAAAGTTCTGCAGGAGCATCCTGACCACTGGACAGCTTTGCTGGGGGAAGACAAATTCAACAGCTTGGTGGGGAACACACCTGCTTCTTTATATCTGCAAGCTATGCAAACTATCCTCCAGACTCTTCCCCCCTCCCACTTCCCTAGAAGCATCCAGGAACTACCTATACCTCAGGCACTAAAGCCTTTACCATCCTATGGCAAAAAGCTACCGACAAAAAATGTGGTAAATGTTTTTCCTTGACTTTATTTGCTGGGTCTTGGATTTTCAAAGGCAACTGAGGGGAGCTGGTCATCCACCACCCTCTGCATTTTAGTGTGATTTTAGTACTTAACCTCTTAGGCTATACTGGGAAATTCAATCTTTTGTGACAAGATTTTAAATGTCTTTTTTAATTGATTGCAGGCACGGCACTTTTAAAGGCAAAAGCCTTCCTTGTTTTCTGTTTCATTGTGCATGTGAAGGGTTAACTGTAGTCAAGACTGTGTTATGTTCGGTTTCTTAACTGTCAGCTGGTATCAGTGTATCTGAATTCCCAATGTGATCACTGTATCCTGTGTAATGTACCTGGGTAAAAAGAAACTATGTGCTCAGTGGGATTTTCAAATGGTGTAACTATGGGATTGTTTTTTGCTAGAGCTGGGAGAAATACCATCCCGTACCAACAGGGTTCAGGTGCCAGGTTTCCTTTCCAACAATGATCTAGCATCATCTGATAGTAACAATCAATGGCTGATGCTGCAGGGATGTACATCAGATCCTGCACAGTACCTGGTTTTACTGGGTTACTTCTCAGCAGGTCATAGTGTGGAGGGTGTGAGTTCAGAGAGGGGCCATGAGTGTGTATTCCTGGGGTGGGGATAAAGACAGGCAGAATAGCCTAAGGAAAGCATCCTGTCTCACCTGGGAGTGAAGGGGTTAAAGGCAATCCCAGCCCTGATGCCTGTACAGACTTGTGCAGTGGGGAAGGAACCATTTTCCCTGCTGTCCAGTAAACAAATGGAAATCAGAGCAGGGCCAGCAGAAGCCCTGTCCTTCCTAAGTGACATTATTTCTTCCTTAACTGTGTTTTAGGTCTGAATGTTATCTCCACAAGAGACATAGCTCACTAACTGGATTTCCCAGTGGGTCTCAGAGCATTTGCTAGTCGTCCTGAGCTGTGGTATGATGTTCTGCTGTTGAAAGTTGTCACTTGATGTCAGAGTATTTCTGCCACCCAGGTCCAGACAGAGGGCTTGATCCTGGAAAATACAAACAGCTCCCATTGACTGCCCTGGGCACTGCAGGCAGGGGGTGTTTGCAGAAGGCAGGACTGGGTCTGCCCTGCTTTTTAGGGAGTTCTGTGCCTTGCTGCCCAGGCAGAGCCCTCTCTGTTCAAACTGGTCCTGTCTCCTGGCTGTGCTCACCACCAACAGAGCAGTGGCGGGACCCCAACTCCCTTTTGGGGACATCCCTAATTTTGGACCCCAATGTTTGCTCTCTTTGTAAGTGCAACCCTCCACTCTGCTGAAGCAGCATTAACGCATTTGTGCCCAAAGGCTGTGGGGCACAAACCCCTTTCAGCAAGCTAAGAAAGAATATGCATTCACATCTCAATTGCTCCATGCAAAAATGGCTCGTGTCTCATCTGGCTACTTCCCTGTGCCTGTGCCAAGATGGCTGTGCTGGAGCTATACCCTTTTTCCATCACCACAGGGAGCAATTCTGCTGGGTTTCTCTGTGTGCAGGATACCTCCATGTGCCAGGATGCTGGTGATGCCAGCCATGGCCTGATGGTGATTTCCTGGGCAGAGACAACTGGAACATCCTTTCAGAGACACTGGGATGGTCCTCCCAGACATCCCTTCCCATGGGCCACAGAGGAAGCTCAGTGCCAGTGCTGTCTGGGCTGTGCTAGGTGAAGATGCAGGCTTGTTTGTGAGATGGATGTCAGCCCAGCCACCAGAGTGGCAAGCAGGCCAGGAAGGGGTTAACCTTTCTCTTGAAATCCCACATTCCCGGTGCTGCAGTGTCCTTCCACCCCGGCCCCTGGGCACTTTGTGTCTTTTCATATTGTGTCTATTCCTCCTTAGGGTGTGATATTCCTCCTTGGGCAGGGTGTGAAGGGTGGCAGAGAAACTCAGGGTCAGTTTTGGGTGAGGGTTTTGCGGAGAGGCTGCTCCTGCACTTGGCAGCCTCTGCGGCAGGCGGAGGCTGTCACCGCTTGGGAAGCAAAGCAGAGCACAAGGCAGATTTACATTACAAGCAGTGGCTGAGCTGCTTCTGCCAAGCCTTGCAGGTTCCCCAGCCCAGGCCCCCCTCAGAAACCCGGAGCTGAAGGCAGAGGTGCTTGTGCCCAAGGCTGATGAGGGCAACTCCGCAGAGCACAGCTCCTGTAGCACCCCTGGATCTGAAGAAGCAGGATTGGGTTTGTCCCTACCAGCAATGCAGTATCTCATCCGGGTGGGCGAGAGGCGGAGGAGGCTGGTGATGGATATTATTAGAATAGTAATTAGGCCCTGGGAGCAGAGATCCTGGAGAAGGAGGGAAAGGAGGATCAACTGTTATTGCAGTTATTGAGCAGATATGGCTCAAAACCATGAGAGTTTTGGTGCTATGAAGAGTTCCAGAAAAGCCAGGAGGGAGGGGAAGGCTGTGGGACTCAAATCACAGGAGGCAGGTAGGAATTCATGGTGTTAATGGGGTAGCACTTTCTAATAAGGAGGAAGCTGTACCCAGAGACCCAGACCAACCCACTGGGAGCAAGTGGGTCTAAAATGGTGCAGGGATCTCTTGTTGGCTGTAGTAGTTGTGAATGGTTGCAAAGGTCAAGGTTCAGGCACTTCAGGCTTTGTGTGTGGGTTTGTAGCAGGCAGCAAGATGCTTGTGTGCATGTATTTGTCCATGTGGGAGGCTGCACTATCCACTGGCCCAGAGAGAAGGTAAGAGATGGATTCTTAAGCATCTGCTCAGGAAACTTACACTCTGGGGCATATCTGCATCTTGTACCACAGCCTGGAAGAAAGCTGCTGGCCCACTGCTGGCCAACGTGTAAATTGTACTCAGCTCTGTGTGCAACAGGCAAGTACTTGCACTGGGAAGATCACTCCACAGCCCTCTCATTTTCCTTCTCTTGACCACTTTAACAAGAGACCAAGCACTAACTGGCCCTCAGCTACTGAGCTACCATCGGACGTCCACGTACAGCCCTGCTAGGCTGGAGTTTAGGGCCATTAGCTTTGTGATAATAACTCCATCGCCTGTAGTGACGTGAGTGCAGGATGAGGCATCCTTCTGTAGGAAGGGAGGAATCTTCTCCCTAAACATGGTTTGCTTATCTTGTGATCACCTGCATGTTGGTCTGAAACCCCATTTTCTTTCTGCTCAGTACATCAGATACAGCCAAATCTACCTCAGCCCTGTGTGCGCTGATTTTTTTCCTCCACTCTTTCCAAGCCAGACCGTTAGCAAAAGTAAACTCTTTTCCATACTTCCTGCAACCTGACAGTCCATAGTCTTGAAAAATCTATGTTGCATTTCAAACATGTTAGTGACTTTGTTAAGCAAAAGGGTGCTAGGTGCTGTGTAGTGATGTTTACATTTTGCATATGTAGGTACTAAGTGTAGCTATCATCTGTATTTCTGAGCTTGGGAAGAAGAAAAGCAAGAGAGAAAAGAGAGGGAGTAAAATCTTTGCTAATCTTTGGGTTAGAGGTTGACTCGGCAGGTTACATCTTTTTAACTTCAATTTTGAGGAGTAGCATTGTAAGGGTCTGAGCTGAGTGTGTATATGTGTGATTGCAGTTTCAATGAGTATCCCGTCAGTGTCACAGCAAGTGACTTGTGTGTGTAACGTGTGGATGCCTGGGTGCACATGTATGTGTGTGCGTATGTAAACGTGTGAGAGCCTGGGTGCACATGTATGTCTGTGTCTCTGTCTGCCCTCTCCTGGTAGAATCCATAACTGACTGACAATACCCAATACTCCACATCAGTGATCAATGCCTTAAGAAAGCAGCCTTTTCATGAGATAAGTGTGTGTCTCAAGCTCCTTGCTGCTAACAGGTAAGGACAGTTCTTTTCTCCTGTAAAGAGAAAGATGATTTGCTCTTGAAATGGGTGCTTCCCAGAGAAGCTGTGGCTGCCCCATCCCTGGCAGTGTTCAAGGCCAGGTTGGATTGGGCTTGGAGCAACCTGGTCTAGTGGAAGGTGTCCCTGCCCATGGCAGGGGGTTGGAACTGGATGAGCTTTAAGGTCCCTTCCAACCTGAACCATTCTGTCATTCTATGATTCTCTGAACACCAAGGACAAGGGCTTCTGCTCACCAACAACCACAATCACCCCATGAAGAGTTAGTGATAGGGGCCACATTTTATTCTCAAATCCACCTTTTTTTTTTTTAATAAAATCTACTAAACATACATTTTTTGTCTTTCTTTTCTGTGGGCTGCCAGCAAAATTCAGCCACTGCTGAACTCCTAACCTTATGCTTCTGTCTATTTCTGCAGCACAATTAGCAGGAAGGACAGGCCAGATTCTGACCTCAGTTACACCTCTTTACAGCTGAAGTAATGCTTTTTAACTCAATTGCATCACTCCCGATGTTTGTTGGTCTAAAGGAAAATAGAAACTGTCCACTTACATTCTTCAAGGCTCCATAACTCTGACTTCAGCATAGAAATAAATGTGATGCTTCACCATTGAAAACACTTTTTTATATTTTTCATACTTGGAATGTATACAGATCTATATTTTCCATCTCTCTGGCACCAATGGGCATGTCCCTGCTCCCAGTTCCCTTGGCTGTTTTGGAATCAGAGTGACAGTGACAGATGCTATTGCGCACTGATTAAGACTGAATGTTGCCATACCCAAGTACAAATGAATGTTCATTGTATGATATTACTTTCTTATAAAGCCATACTTTTGGTTTCCCTTTTTCAGGGGAAAAATAATCTTCCATATAATTGTGTTTGTACATTACTCGCTGCATGATTAAAGATAAAAAGATTGTAACATGCTGGGAATAAAATGTCTGTACATACCCTGCTATAATGAGGCATATTAGCTGTGAAAATCATCAATCTGATTGTGTTACTGTAATAAACCTGTAGTACAAACTTGGTGTGTCTTTTATTAGCCAGTGGGTCAAAACCAGACACTGGTATCTATGGCTTTTGCTTCGGCTCGTCATGGTGTTTGATGATTTCATTCTGACTGCTGAGCCATTACCTCCAAATGTGTGATCTAAGAAGATAATATTTTCCTTCACAGGCTTGCAATAGCTGGCTGTGTTCTCAGAGGATGACCCCAAGTGATGAGGTGAACCCACATTTCACAGATCTGCTGGAAGGTGGCGATGAATCAGAAGAAGGGGCTCAATAGGGGGGAAGGTTTTGATTATAATCTTTTAAGTCTGAGTTCAGCTCATGGCAGCTTATGACAAAGCTGTTTCCAGTGAATATAACAGTGCTAGCAGCCTCTTCTCGTTGCCGGGCTTGTCAGCAACAAGCTCTTTTCCTTCCTAAGGTTTTTCTTTGTTATGGAATAATGCCCCAGAAAGGCTACCAGCACCAACTCCAGCTGCTTCTGTAGGCTCAGGTGCTGCTGGAGGCCCTCAGGCAGATGTGCAACTTACACCCACTGTACTCTCCTTGGGTTAATGATGCGCTGGCTTCTGTGCACAAACACGGATCACCCAGCTCCTCCTCTGCCCCACCAAAACCAGCTGCCCACAGGGGCTGGGATGATGCTTGATGGTGATGATTCTATTGCCAACTGTACCTCAGTGCAGGTCTCCTCAGTGTGCACTAGTACCTACAAGCTACAACCAAGGGAGTTAGGACTTTAACCTGTGCTTGCACAGTAAGTTAGTGGTTTCATGGAGAGCGGAATTGTTTCGCTGGTCTGAAAGAAGGTCAAGACTATCTCCTTGCCTTCATAGTGGTGGATTTACTCTCACTGCTTCACCACAAGAATGTGATCCCCAAAGATGTACATTTTCTGGCTTTTTTGCTTTTGCTTCCACCTTTCCTGCATGAGGATAGGATGATTCAATTTCTGTCATGCTTTGGCAGCTCTGCTGATGCTGAGCGTGACCATCAGGCACTAGTGAGCAGCTCTGGCAGCTGAGGGAGCCCTGGGCTGACCCATCCCTCAGAGCCCATCTCATCTGTAGAATCACAGAATGGTTTGGGCTGGAAAGGACCTCAAGACCATCTAGTTCCAACCCCTAGCTATCACGTATTTTACAACTGTAGTTAGCTGTAGCCCACACACCAGGAGGCAGCTGGACAGGTATTTAAACACAGAGAAATTTAAAGGGTATATCCCATTGTGAGTCGGGAAAGCACTGTCAGAAGCAGATGATGCATTGACCAAGATCCTGCCCACTCAGTTACTTGAGGGCACCTCCCTGAGTGAGTCACCCCAAACGCATCTGATAGGTTTGGCATGTCCCATACTAGTCCATGTCTCTCTGGCCGGCTGAGCAGCAGCACCTTCTGGGAGCATGCACCACATTTTGCTGCACCACCACACTCAGCATATGGATGACTGTGCGCAACTGTTGGAATCCAGTTCCCGAGATGCCCACAGTTGTCTCTAGCACTTTGGAAGCTGCTCTGAAGCCAAGACACCAGGTTTCTCTGGGGGTGATGCCCAAAGGCCACTGGATTTGGAAAATCCATTGTGATTTTCCAGACTGGGTCCCAGTTCCAGCTAAGGTGTGTTCGTATTTTGCTATGGATCTCTTGTGCAGCAGAGGTTTTATTGCTAGTGGGAAGGCCTGTGGTGAATTTCATCAATACATACAAGGAGAAGATACGTGTGTTCTGTACACAGCTAAGACCACCCACACCACCAGATGGGCAGATTCCCCTGCAGAGCTCTGAGGAGGAGGAATGGTTATCACGTAGTTGTCAGACTCACAAAAGAAAACCTGGGAGAAAAGAAGGGAAGAAAAGGGTCGGGAGAGGCAGTATGGCAAGATCCCTTCTAGGAAGCAGATCCTCCAGTTAAACAGAATAGGGAAAATACCCTGGAGAATCCCAAACTGCAGTACAAGCTACAAGAAACACAAAAGCACCACTTTCTCTTTGAGCTCAGCTTCACTGTCACAGAGAATATCAGGTACGAGTCACAAAACTGAGGCAATATAATGCCCTCAGTGTCCACATTCTGGCTCACATGTAGATCAGATGGCTTTTGTTTCATCTGGAGGGATATTGTCACGAACTCTTCGAGGCAGCGTAAGCAGGCAGTGATGTAAGCAGCTCAGAGACACAGGACCACCCTGGTGCTGCCTGCCTGCTCCCTAATCCTGCTCCTGACCTAGCAAGCCCCAGTAAAGCTGGGTCGTGGTGCTGTCACACCAGTGCCAATGCCACCCAAGGGGACGGGGGCTCTTGTAACAGGAATAAGCAGCCAGGCAGATGATATTACTCCTTTCCAAGGTTGATTTTAACTTCAGCTGTAGAAGATCTTGTTCTTTGATGCAAAATGAACCAAGGGAGATCTCTAGTAATGCTGAACCAAGCCCTCCTCTATCATATTGTACATCATTGAATACCTTGACTTTCTCCTTGGACTGAGCAGGCTTGGTATGCTTATAACAGTGAAGGCTTCAGAAATGGGACAAGAGGCTAGCAAGGAAAGTAAAAGGTTCTTTTGCTTTCCTATTAGAAAAGGAAATAATCACTAAAGCTGACTGCAAATTGATGTTTCTATTCCATCAAAAAAAGAAAAAGACAATATTGCAAAAGACGCTTCAATTCTGATTCAGAATGAAGATTCAAAATATCTATATTGGTATGGACTCAGTTTTACAAAGAAGAAAACCAATCCAGATCTATCAGGATACACTTAAAGAACAGAAAAAATAATGATAATATTGTAACATTTGCTTTTTTGTTTTTAGTATTTTATCATATATTGTAGTGTTAAAGCACTATGAAGTAATAGCAGGCATTTAAATTCCTCAGTAGTAACACAGTTAAAAAACAACAAAACCCACCAAAACAAAACACAAAGTCAGAATTTTCTTTATCAAGGCAAGCTGTTCTGACAGCTGAAACTCTTTGTTCAGGTCTTCTCCCACCAGAAACCTTGGCCAAAATGGGAACATAAAATCCACCCTGATGTTTCGATCTGGTGTCCCAAATCTGTCCAGTTCTTTTTAAGCTTGTTGATACAGTCATATCTACAATACCCTGTGGCAGCAAGGTACATTGATCTGCACCGAAGCTCAACTGCCACTTTTTTGCCTATTCAGCTTAGTGAGGTCCTTAAGGTGTCTTTTGCTGTGTGGTGTATGCACACTAGAAAATAGTCCAGAACCACTGCAAACACAGAGACGCCATTGCTCACTCCTTTCTCCAGTCATTGATTATGTATGAAACAAATCCGGTTCCATCACTGATCCCTGGGGAATCTGGCTCCATACCAACCTTTGTCATGCTGTAACCATCACTCCACAAAATAATTCCTGTGATCCTGTAACAGCTTAATTTCTTTAACAACCTTTGGTGTGGAACATTGCCAACAGCTTTTTGAGAATCCAAATGCATAATGTGCACTGGATCTCTCCTTTATCCTCCATCCTTTTAAGTTAGATAAATCATTTACAAACAATTCCATTTTTGTGAAAGTACACTTTGCAGTAAAGCCTGTTTTGACAGGGACATCAGAATGAAAGTGTTGCCCTGTGTGGGCTGAGAGATGGCAGAGCAGCTCAATATCTCGCTGTGGTACTTCCCCGTCCAGTTGTCCTTTCCACTAAAGGCTTGAAAAGCTAGATTTTAGGCTTGTAAAGTGCAGCAGTGCGTACACAGATCTGAACTCGTTATTCTGTGTACATCTGTCTCTGGTACTGGCACAAATACAGGTTGGACTGCCTTTCCTATTTCAGTCTTTTTTTATTGACCTCATCCCCAAACTTTCTGAAGAACATTACTGCATTATGTGTACATGATACCAAAAATAATTAGGGCCGGTTAATGAAAGAAATACTTATAGCTTCTCCATCATGAGGTAAACCCTGTCCCTCTGGAGCAACTGCCATCACAGTATAAAGCACATTGTCTTGAGATTGCAGGGGAAATCTAGGTGAGATTTTGAGAGTCTTTTCTGATTTTGAGGCTTTGACTGAAGCCAAAAACGAGCAACAACAGGACAAAAATCTCTGTTCTCCTGCCTGGAAGGTGTTGGGCAGTGCCACTGTAAGCAGTCTCTTCCTGAGTTTACAGAGCTTGGAGAGATGCTATTTTCAGCTGTGGTGCACTTATTTTCAGACACCGAACTTCTCACCAATAGTGGTGATTGCTTGACCAAACAGGGGGTTTTATGGGATGTCTTCTGCACATAGAACTGAGCTGCAGTGATAGCTACAGGCTTTGGCTTCCTTCTGTACCAGCCAGCGGAGCCCTGCATGATGACAGACATAAAATTACATTCCATGCATAATTTGGGATTTAACAAAAGGAAAGCAGAAATGATAGGAAAAAAGAGCTCTGCCTAAATTAAGTTTCTGATTAAATGTGTGTTCCATAAGCACTCAGAAATCCACAGGCTTACTTAGAACACCTCAGTCAGATCTGGTGAGCTTCAGGAAGGCGTATTATACAGTAAGTAACCCAAATTTGTGATGAAGGAGGCTGAAGATAGCTTTCCTACAAAGTCACCCAGCTTTCCTTTTGCAGAATTAACAGATGATCCATGCTTTGTGTCCTTTGGAAAAGTTGAACCAGGTTTCAAAAGGTCTCCATTTTACCCCAACACTCATCATGATCATCCTCCCTCCAAGTATAAAACATCAATTGAAAGACAAGATCCGAACCTAGACCTGTTCATGCCCTTTGAAGATTTTTAGACCTGGGGAGTCCCTTCCACCATGGCCTGAGCCTTTTCCCCCCACTGCCTTGGAGGGGATGAACACCCAAATTTAAAGCTCTAATAATTACTGCCCATGATGCACAGCATGAAAGCCAATGCAAGCATCATAGCTGATAGGAAAGAAAGAGGATTTGCATAGTCTTACTTCTTTTTCTCACTGTCTTTCTCTCAGCCAGGCAGGACTACACAAGTAATATTGGGGACAAACAATGCCCAGTTTGGTGCTGGTGCCAGCTTGCCAGGTTTTGGTTGCCAAGCCTCCGTAATGGACCTGTCAGTGCAACTGCTTCAAGAGTCAGGAAGGCAACTCCTTGCCTTCAGGAAGATCAGGTCAGACTTTAAATAGGCAACTGCAGGTTTAGTTTGTAGTAGCTACTGCTTTTATTCTCCATGTGGACCTTTATACCACCCTCAGTAAAACTGTTGAACAAATGTGCTCTCACCAGCTAAAAGCCAAACAAGAGGAGTGCATTTTAAAATTAAAGCCTTGTATTTAAGTTTTACATATCAAGTGCTTTCAGAGGTTTTTCTTGTTTTGTTCCTGCAGCATATCCTGTAAGGCCAGTTCTGCCTGGCTATTGTCTGATTTGCTCCATGGCTCCCTGTATTTTCACTCAAGTCTGCAAATCACCACAGCTTTGAAGTGGATCCCTCTATACCTTTTCTTCTGCCTCATCATCCTCAGTGCTGCATGAGCCCCATGGGGCTTTTGAAGTCAAATGCAACCTGTTATAAGAAGGGAAAACAAAGATTGTAACTCATAAAATTGAGGAAACTCAGCTGGGCAAAGCAGGAAAAACAGAATAATAAAAGTGGATTATGAACAACCCTTCCTTCCACCAGGCTTGCTGCTGCTTCTCCCTAAGTGCAAATGTCCAGCTCCTGATCCTAAGCCTGAGGCGCCAGGACAGAAAGCTGGTGTGCGGCATCACTTGCACATGGTGAGTTCTGGAACAGTGCTGTTAACATGGATATCCACACATGCTTTGCCACCTAAAATTCCATAGCAGGAGCCAGGGGTTGAAAGAACAGTCTGTATGGCCCAAGTTAAACTAGGTGGCCTTTGTATCTAGAGTGACAGGTTTTGCCTTTCCTATTGTTGCCTCCCCAAAATCCAGACCCCATAGCAGAGCTGGTAATAGTCATCCCACCATTATCACTGCAAGCTTTCTCCCTCTGCATATAGATTAAAGACAGAGGAAAGGAATCTCAGGAATGACAGCAAGTGCTCCATACCTTACTTATACCTCCACATCCAGAGCGAGAACAGAAGCTCCAGGGCTCTGACTTGAGCTACAAAAAGTATCCTTACTCTCAGGAAGTCCCCTATGGTCCCCCTCCGTAGGTACAAGTCACCAGAACAGCCCCTTCAGTCTCAACTAAGCTTATAAAAATAAGAATTAGCTTGCCAGAGATCAGGATAACAAGAAGCTCTACCATTATGTTGTGAGCAGACTGAGCATTTCTAGGTGTAATCAACAGAGCAAAAGTTAACAAGCATGCTTTAAGAAGAATATGCTCCAATCTTCTTTTATCAAGCAATAGAACAAAAAAACCCCATGAAGTCACATACTGGTACCAGCTCAGGCAACGCAGGCAAATGACAATGAGATGAGAAAACAAACAAACCTAAACCTAAGGACAGCAGGAAACAAGAGATTCCCACCCATACACACAACCCCACAATACCTAAACAGAAGTCAAAGGCAGCCCAGTAGTACTATTACAATAGACACATAAAATAAATACAGCAATAAAATATACAAACTAATAGAAGTGAAAAGCAGCCCCTGACCTGAGCTTAAATACAGAGCTGGGGCCAATGGGGAAGGGTGTGTGGCTGGGGAGGCTCCAGGTGAAGCCATCGGGGTGATGGGGACCTGCTGGGCACCTTGAAACCCTCACTCAGCTGCAGCTGAAACTGAGCAGCTCTGACATCTCCACTGCCATCTCCAGGGCTGCCCTCTCAGCCAGGTCCTTGCACCCTTCAGAGCGCAGGGGAAGCAGAAACAGTCACCTTAGCAGTGACACGCAGGGAGGGCAAGTGGTGAGAAGCGTCTGTGGGGTGCCAAGAGTCACCCTGCACACCATGGTCTTTGTCATCTGTGGCATCAAATCTGACTGTGTGGGGCATTCACACAGACTATGAACTGAATGCTTACTACTTGATTTCCCTACTGCCCTTCAAACCAGTCCACAGCACCTGAAATCAGAGAGACCCATTTAAAATAATACCTGTGGGAACAAGGGAGAAACATCTCCAGCTTTCCCAGATCCCAGACCCATCCCTGGCACATCAAGGGCAGTACCAGGCTGTCACCATTTGTGGCCAGCAGCACAGGTGGCCTTGTTTTGGGATCTCATTTGTTCTTGGATTTCAGAAGTAAATACCAGGACACAGAACCAACATGTTTAGCTCCAGGAAAGCACTGAAGGGGCACCCAGTGGGTATAAGGTGTCATTTTGTGCTCTCCTTTCTCCTCTGTGGTTTAACTGCTGTTCTCTGTCTCTTACTAGATGAGAATTTAACAGGAAACAGGTTTTGGCCATGGTAACTTTCTGTAGCCAGTGACAGCAGCTGTAACTGGAGACTGAGTTGGAGCCAGGCGGTTGCTCAGGGTTGGGAGGAAAATGGGCCTGGGGTGACCTTGCTGGTGTCTGTGAGGCAGGGACCATTTTCAGGGCAGAGATATGAGGGCAGCATTATGAGTACAGAAGCTCAGGTGAGCTCAGCATCACAGGCTGGGGTATAAGTTGCAGTGTGAGTGCAGAATGGCAGAGGAGTTTGGTCTGAGACACCCAAGGCCTTTGGCATTTCACTGGAGCACACACAGCTGTGGTGTTGCGCTGTGGTGTTGCACTGTGCTGCAGCCATAGGGCTGCAGGGAGGCTGCAGCAGAGGTGCAAAGTGAGTCCTGGACACCTCTAAGCTTATCCTCAAAGACCCTGCCTTACAAAAGCAGCCAGGATCCAGTCTGGGCAGGCAGGGCAGGGGCCCAAATCCCACTGCAGATGGATTTCCAGCAGCAACAGCTCCTGTGGCTCTGAAGGGTTTGGGTTAGGTCTGGTTGAGGGGAAGGTGAGGGTTAGTTTCCAGCAACAGCTGCTGGAAATCTGTCTGGAGCAGGTTCAGGGTGTGTGTTCATTCCTGCCTTAATTTCTCACTCTATGTCTCAAGATGCTTTACTGACTGATCGCGACTGGGAAGGGAAGGACTACGTACAAAGTTGCCGAGGCAATGAAGAAGTGATGGTTTTGTAGAACTGGAGTTCAGAATTCCATAGAGCAAGGAATTCCTTCAGTCTCCCAGAGCTCAAGGAACAGTAGCAGACTGATCAGTGAACCTTCTGGGTACGAGCAAGGGCAACAACTAACTTCAGACTAAGGAGGAGGGCAGGTGTCATTGTGACAAGCCCAGCAAAACAGAGGACAAGTGTGTTCTACAGGAACTTGGTTCATGATAGTACTAAAACTCACCCCCGAGATACGAGACCTTTGCCCACAGAGACTCCTACTCATGGGACGTGTCGTTCCCCCTGAGGAACACACACCTTGCTCTCCCCTATTCCATACAACAGCACTTTCCTGCGTTCCGGACAGCCGGGAATGCCGCCCGCAGCACCTCCCTGCTCCCGCACCTCTTGTTTTCACTGCCTCCGCTAGGGGGCGGCACCGCCACGACCACCCCCTCTCCATCGGTACCAGTAGCGCTGGGTGTAAGGGGCGGAGGGGCTCGGGGGGCTGTGGGGCGGCGGGATCCCCGGAGCTGCGGTGAGGGCAGCGCTGTCCGGGTGGGCGCCGGCGGCACAGACACTGCAGCCGCCCGTTGGTGGGGTCTGTGTTCGAGGGGGGTCCCTGAGCTGCACACGGGCACACGACGCCCGCCCCTGTCCCATATGGTGTGCTTGGGGTCGGGATGGAGCTGCGGCACAGGAAGAAGAAAAACCAGCTTCTTTACACCTGTGCAGCCGGTACCGCTGATCGTTCCCACACACCGCTATTGGCTTCTCGGTTTGTTTTACGACTCTGGGTGTGTTTTCCAAAGCAAAACGGGGCATGGCCGGGAAGCGGCGCGGCTCCGCCTCAGCCGCAAGATGGCGTCGCGGCCCTTTAGACCCGAAGGCCTCCCTGAGGGGATGGGGGTCCGTGAGGTGGGCCCGCCGGTCGCTCCTCACCTTGCCCGATTGTTGATGATGGCAAAGCCTTTAGACGCACCAAACCAAATCCAGATAAGCAAAATTACAGGAATGTGATGCAGGTGCGTTTACTGTCAGCCATCACACATTTGAGGGTTGTTTTGAGTGACAGAAGGGCCTCAGGTACTCTAGTAGCTGGGCTCTATGCGAATAGCTGTAAACAGAAGGAAATTGTTCTCCACAGGTTTGGGTCCGTCGCTGGGCAGAGGTGAATTTCAGCCCTGAAGAGCAGCCAGCCATTTCCTGTCCTCTCATCTGTGCAATCTCCGAGGGTCAGGAGAATATGTGGTGGCTGAAGCTGGCTGTGGAGGCCTGAGAGGCTCCATGTTGTATTTAGCAACGCACGTAAAATGCAGGGATCAGTGGCAGCTCGTGCACTGCTCCTGCGCAAAGAACAGCATTGGACAGAGGAGTCAGAGGCAAGAACCACCATTTTCCCTGCTCTGAAGAAGAGGCTGGTGAGACTGACTGTGGCAGAACGTAGAGGAACGCATTTCCATTGCAGCTGGGCATGGAGCCTGCCTGTGAGCGTGGTCATCTCCTGCAGGAGCAAGGAAAGGTACTGCCAAAGATGTCTTTAGCTGTGTGTCTGGCACATTTGATCAAATCTCAAATAGGTTCCTAGTTAGCCTGATAGCCTGAAGTCCTAGCTAACAAAAACCAGTACATCTTTCTGGAGTTATTGACCTCTGATCTGGGCATCTGCCCCTTTATTTTCACTCCTCTCTGCCTCAAGGCTAATCAGCAGAGCTTGCAAACCTATAACAAATCAGATCAAAATCAGCTTTATATACAAAGTCTAAAATAAAACATCTGTATATATCCCAGAAGCCTTCACAACCTCCTGGTTTATTAGTATCTCTAAAATAACTTTTCTTTCCTGACTCTAATTCCAGCCAGAAGCACTCAGATAATCCTCACAGGACTGTTATGTGTATTTCCAATTAGAGCAATTTATAAGCACTGGCTGTGAGGAGCTTTTTGTTCTTAAGGAAATTATTTCTTCATTAAGCGTAAAACAAGTCTTTTTTTATCCCTGCTTTATCTGAAAGCCCTTGTGCCCCCATCACATATGGTTTAAGTACTGAACTACATAGCAGGCAATTAATCATCTTGTATCCCAACAAGCAGGCAAGACATGGCAGCTGGGCCAGCCACACAGGGAATAGGCTTTTCAGCGTTTGTTTTCAGAGACAAGTAAAAGTCAGACAGACAGACACTTTCAAGCTACTTGCCTTTGCCAGAGGCAACCCACACAATCATGAGCCCTTCTGGAGTCTGAGTCATGAAGAACTGCTACAGATAAAATGAAGACAGTCAAGAGGAAAAAAACCCAAACCCATTCATACCCAGTTAATGAGCAGAAGTTCCAAATTGCCTCTTGTTTTGCAGGCTCTGTACCTTAATTAGATGAATCACAGATCACTGAGGGTGGAAAATGCAGGCCACAGAGCTCATAAGAGTCCACTTCATTCTTTTACATTAGCAGCATTATCCAACTCCCTGCTAGGGAAGAATGTCCCTCCATTTTCTTGGTCAACAGTGTCTCCTGGCATGAGGCATGGACTAGCATGGAAAACTAAGAGTAGGAATGATACATGATTGACTTGAGTTAGTAGCACAACCCCTCTATTCCTGTTCTCCCCAAATCCAACTATTTACACTTTCTGTAAAGGCACTTATCAGCCCTCTTTATAGTCAAGGTCAGATCCATGACAGAGCAGCAATACGAGGGACAAACTTCAAAGTGATGACCCGCTTGGTTGTGTTAGGAATTGACTCATAAGAAACCTTCTGATGTGGGAACAGAAAGACATGAGCCTTGGGCATTCCTGGGACTCTGGGAAGAAACCCCATGTTAGTGTAATAAGTAAGCTGCATTCTCTTCATCTTTCTCAAAGACAGATGAGGAGACAGTTCTTGAATGTTTAAGATTGATATCTGGTATCAGTTTACAGTAACAAGTGTAGAGACATGGAAGAACTGGTAACAGAAAATTTGATTACTACAGTCAGTAAACAACTAAGCTACAGAAGTGGATGAGATCAACACATTTCGTAAGCCTGTGCCAGTGCTTAGCTTGAACAGCGTCAGTGGAAAATGTGTCATGCGTTGGGACCACCAGTAGAACCACCAGCCCCACATGTTCCTCCCAGGAATGGCTGTGGAAAATGGCTGATGGTAATGGAGTTCATATCGGTGTGTTCAACTGTATAATTCAGTGTAGACATCATATAGTTCAGTGAAGAGGCAAAGAATACAGAATGAACTTAAAACCTTATCATGACATGGTCAGTAACACCATTTATCATCTCCCTTTCTGTTACTGAGTGGGGTTTTTTTTAGCAGCACAAAGAAGTGCATGGTTGTAGTTCCCTTAAGCAAGCCTTGTGTATTTTGGTTATTATGGTTTTATCTTGTCTGTCTTAAAGGGAAATACATTTTGAAGAGGCATTTGAAGAAAGACTAGGTAATACATGTCATTGTGCATGGCTCCTGAGACAATGACAGCTCTACTGGCAAATGGGGAATTACTGATCTGCCGGATCAAAAAACCCACTCACTTATGTCATGGCAGCATGAGAGAAAGGAAGAGGATAGAAACACAAGTCATAGTTGGTGCTCAGAGTCAGCACTGTTGTCAGAGTGGAGGGGAGAATAGCAAAGTAAATGTCAGAAGCAAATAAGCAGATTGATAATGGCACTGTGGAAAGCAGAGAGGTGTAAAAACCAGTGCTGTAGTGGGAAAATCAGGACAAGGAGGGAAAAATATGTATTAATGCTACTGCCATTATGCACAGCATAAGGTTATCTAGAAGCTGTGCTCTGCATTTGGTGTAGTATCAGAGGCCACAATGGGGGGAATAATGTCAGTCAGAAGATAAGGTAAAACTGGGGAAGAGCATGACCTGTCCTGGCTCTTAGAAACATTGCAGAAGAAGAATCATTGGGTTTTAGGATAGACTAATGTGCAAAAGAGTATGGAGAACAGCCAGATCTGTCTGGCTACTTACCTGAAGGGAAAGGGATATGACAGCATCTTAGTTATAAAAAATAAAGAAAACAAGAGGAGGCAGCCGAAGAGAAAGATGGGGATTTAATTTGCTTGGTGTTCAGTGAGCAAGAGACATGGGGGTGGCAATATTGCCAAAGCAAAGCTGAGGTGAGGGAAATAGATTAGAAGTGATGAGTCAAATGTGTGAGCTCACAGTTGCACAGCTGATATTTGAAGCTTCAGGAAGAGTGAGTATCATATGAAGCTCCAAGGGGGCATTTCTTCCTGGGTGTTATAGTTCAGACTCTGTCAGAAAACACACAGTTCAACAACTGTTAGTCATCACAAACCTGCAAGAGCACATCAGAGGCAAAGAAGAGAAAGAGAGAGCAGTGGCAGGAATATTCCTTGGGTAGAGGAATTTGAGAGAAAATCCCTTTCAGATTTAGACTCTCACTGACAACCTCACCTCTCAGGGGAACCTTTTGTGAGTAAAGGTTTAGGACGTGTGTTGACTGCTGTAAAGTCTCTTCTGTAGCCAGTCCAGGCAGTATCTAACTGAATGATACATAACACATGAACCGTGGAGGCACAAGTCGTATTTCTGTCTGCAATTGCACTCATTAAAATCCTTTTGTTTAAACAGCTTATCTTTGTTTGCTTTCCCGCAATACCACTGAAATCTCTTGTGGTATCCAAATGCATTTTTCTCTTATTCAAGCTTTTGTGAAAAGGGAACCACTTTGTGATTCCTTGATTTTTACGTACCTGCTTTTGTGACTGTGGTAACAACATGCTCCTCTATTGCTCTGGAAACTAGCTTTACATGCACTGTTTCATCTACTCCTTAATTCTTCCACTGGGGCACTAAATCTGGACTAAGCTGAAATACTAGGACAATAATTCTTAATTCACTGTGGAACATTAACTGAGTGTTAAGACAGCGATTTGCTGTATATTATGAACATGGCTCCATTTCATTTCCTCTCTGGAGATGATGATTCACTGATGGAGTGATGTTCTTCCAGGCAGGAAAAGATTAAATAGAGACAACAGACTCAGAAGTAATAAATAAGGCTGTAGAACAAAACTGCCTGATATTACATTATTTTAGAAGCCATATATAATCATGTCATCAGAGATGTGTTGTGGTACACACAAGGGAGCAGAGTTAAGGTGGTGCCTCCAATCTTGTATGTGCTAGTTCATGAGGTTACAGAGTTTACAACTATATATTTATATTGCATCAATCCAGCACTGGGAAGGAGGTTTGCATCTATTTAGCTATAGCAGCAGTGTCTCATTTTGGTCTTCTCTTAACTCCATTTCAAAGTGTTCTTCAAAGGAATGTGAGCACTATTTCCTCTGCTTCCCAAATGCAATACAGAGGTGCTGGAGATTAGGCAGGTCCTTTACTCCCAGAGATCAACAGAACATGTAGTTACCATGTTTCCTGGTCCGTTTGTGTACGCAGTATGTGATTACACTCTCCCCTTAATAGTGCACTACAGCAGAGAGACTGCATGGCTGAAACTCTGAAAACAAGTTTGAATGAGGCTTTTGAAACACATAGAGCATAGGCTGGGATCACAGGCAGCCTGTCAGAATTGTAATGTCACCCTGTCTAAAGGGACCATCTTCTAAACCAGCAGCAATTGGTCAGAGACAAGGCTGTTGCTCTTCTCAATCTATTAATTCTTCAGGCCAGAAGGCAGCTGGGCTGATATTGTTGTCCTGGCTGCTGTTAATACTGGTGCTTGGGAGCTCACCAGACCACCACTCCTTGAGCTCGAACTTAGCAAATATTGAGCATAAGTGAAAGGAAGGGGCTCACTGATCTCTGTTTCTGTCTTCTGTCAGGGATAATGGCCAAATGGCTTACATTGCAGCATCTTTTGAGTGCACTCATCTACTCCAAAAATTGGTCCATGTAAATTGTGAAAATGAGGCAATTGTAAAGGTTGTAGTTCTCCTTTGGGTAGATCAAGGTACAGAAAGGAATCTGAGGTTATTTGGTCATTACAAGAAGTCACACTGCTGTAGGACTTAACAAACAAGCATGCTTATTTTATCCTGAGCAAAAAAAATGTCTGAAAGCTGATCAGTCACTGCCTGTATATTATGAGAGGGTTTGGGTCTCAGTTTTATGTATGTGGAGAACTCCACAAAAGCCCTCTGCCTGTACCTAGGAATTCATTTCACCTAATCCAGACTTACTGAAGAGGTCTGAAGAGAGGGATTTCTCTTTATTCCTATGCCAAATCAGGGACCAGGATGCCCCATTTGGTTTTAATAGTAACCTGTGTAGCTGTGAGATTGAAACTCTGAGACATGCTCTGGAAGTGACCCTGCTGTGTCCTGCAGGTGAGGGTGTTTTCCCAGGCCTGGAGTATGCATCTGTATTGCCCAGGTCTTCTCTTGTGCTGTATAAAGGGCTGGATGTGTATGCTCGTGGCTTACAGTGCTCTCCACTCTTACTTCATGCTTTGGGTAACTCAAGTGTTTCACAGCAGGGTCATAGTTGACATTCTTAGCACATTCCTTTTGTTTCTTCCCCTGGCATAGCAATTGATATTCCACACAGTGCAGCCTCGTTTCTGGCCACTCTGTTCTTTACAATTTATTTTTAAGGTTTTCCCCAAAAACTTGCCTAGTAAGAGCTGTGCATTTCAGCACAGTATCAGTTCTTGGAGCTGGCTGCAGGCTCACATCACCTCCCTGCAAGGTTAATCCACACAGCTAACTTAACTGAATGACCTGAACCCAGGAATATGATTTTTCTTCTATTCTCAGAACAGCATCTTTCTTTCTTGAACACTTTTTTCCCCACTCCCCCAGTTTTACTAATACTGTTACTAATACTGTTCCTTCTGCAATAGGCTTTAAAACTCTTCTACTTGCAAAGGGCTGCAGTATTTGTCGGAAGAACTATTTGGTCTATTTTTCTGTGCTTGTCAGATTCCCCAAGTTTTGCAGCCTTGAGCTAGGCCTGGCTGGTTTGTGACTGATGGTGCCAGAGAAGTGGTTCTCTTTTTCCTTCCTCCTTAGTCATCTGCTTTAAATTATCATCAGGGATAGGTTTGTTTATCTTCCTCTTTACAGGTTCATAAGGCTTCAGCACTACTTGTGTCACTGAATTCGGAGGAAGGATGATGGACTGAATCATATTTGCTTTCCAAAATCTAGCTGTAAAGTTTCCCTCTGGTCTGGAACTCACTGATCTTAATTAATTTCTGGATGACACTGTTTTAAGTATTTTCTTCACTTCTCTCCCCATATATATGATTCTCTATGTATTTGTAAAGGTTCCTTGATGTTCTGCCTGCACTTTCCCTGTGTTTTGGATCATTGTAGAATGTTCCTGTTTCTAACTGTTGCTCCTATTACGATGCTTGGTCTCTTGCACATAATTTAAACCATCTTGTGTCATTCTTACCTTTGCAGTTGTTACTTTTCCATGTTAGTTCTTTTTGATCTTTCCTCACTGGCTCCGAAAGCTCTTTTTTTTTCCTCTTTAATTTGGCAGATAATGTTCCTCAAGTTCAAGCTCTTGTGACCTTATCTGCTCCTGTCTGTCAGCTTCTGTAACCTTTTCCTCATAAATAGTTCTTAGCATTTTGCCAAGATGTCCTAAAGTGAGAAAAAATACAGAGTTAATGACATTTATTGAATCATCCAAGTAATGATCCTTGGCTTTATCTCCTGCCAAAATGTGCTTGATATGCTATCTTTTTGGTCTGTTGCTATGGGTATAAGAATGACCTTACTCCTGATTCTTTTGCTGTAATTTTAGAAACTCTTGTCCCAAATAGGTGGTTTAACTGCCTTACTTGGCAAGTTTAACAATCTGAGTACCACTGGCCTATTTCTTTGATGGTAAATGGAAGGGGAAGTAAGTGGGGAGTAAGCTACAGTCACATCATCTCCCTGGCTGTTCACAGTCATTTTTTGGAGTTACGAGCTTGTATGAATGTCTCTCTGCTAGTAAACACACTGACAAGGTAGGAAGCAAACTACCAGTAAACAAGCAAGTAGTAAACGAACTAGTAAACTCCCGGCAAGAAGTTAAACTCATGCAGTCTCCAAAACAAGGTGTCTGCACCCAGACTGCCTGTTAGGAATCGTCTGTAGCCTTTGTCAGCTCCCAAACCATGCACAGGCGTTGTCTGGAAGAGTGTTAGCTGACCCAGACCACACATGTGCCAGGTTGTGTGTGCAGTTTAACAGCAGAGAGACTCCCTGTTCCAAGTCTGTGTCCAGGCCTAGACTTTACATCCTCTGGTAAGGTGTATATTGTGCTTTGTTCCTTAATTGTTTTCTGGTGTGACTGTTGGAGTCCAGAAAGAGGTTTGAGATGCCTCTCCTGTGCTTCATGCTCTGGTACTGAGGGTAAGGGGAACATTTCCATTGCTGCAATGAGATGTGATTAGGCTCTATGGTACTGTGATAGAAGGCAGATCTTGCAGCAGTATATGAAATGTTTTATAACACTTTCTAGACACCCTTTCTCTATAGCGCATGTCAGCTGGACTTTGGAAAATTTTAGCTAAAATTGTTCAACCATACACACACAACCACACATAAAATGAGTATGGCAAATATGTTAAACAGGCCAAAAACCTTACAATACTATGACTTGAAACTCTTACTTCTTCCAGGCTTTATAGAAAAAGGCATTTTTAGTATCAAGTAAGACTGTTTCACTGTCTCCAGGAAGACACGTTTCAGCCAAATCATAAACTCTGACTAATTTTAATTTGGACATCCTCAGCAGAAGCTTGTTAGAATTTGGCAGCCAAATTCCTGGCTGGAGACATCTGCAGTGAGCATCCTACAGCTTCTCCCTGCCAGCTCATCTGCCTGTGAGCAGCTCCATGCTGCAACCCATAGCTGGCAGCTTGTCCTGTGGAGAGCAGAGCACAGCAGGGTGAGGGGTGTGGAGCAGGAAGGTAAAGCAGGTAAAAAGGGCAGGACACTGCACTAGGACTTGGTATTACAGGAAGTTAGGAGCTGTGAGGAAGGAGAATAAGCAGGGAGAAAGCAGAACCAGTATTTATGCAGCCCCATGTCTCTTCTGTCTCAGCCAGCATTGAAACAATTGAAGCCTTTCTATAGTCTCCATGTTTGTTTGCTGGCAGATATCTGTATATCTGGTGATGAAGTATGTATCCTACAACCCTCAAGTTTGATGATTGAATTTCACTTTCATGTAACTGATCCCTATGGATGATAACAGATGTCTAGTGCTACCAGTTACTTATTAGCACATGTGGTAGAGATCTGTACTGGGGACCTAAAAGGTTTCAGTTCCATTTGGAGGTCACTAGGGTTTTGTATAATACCATTTATTTTCTATTAACATGGCAAGTGGCTTGATAATTCTAATAAATTACTGGGTACCTAAAGTAAATTTGTCTGGACATACAAATTTCTGTCCATCTGAAAATTTTAACATTTGCCATTTCACTTGAAACAAAATAGAAACAAAAAGTTACTGTATTTATATGGTAGAACATTAAAGCAAAATGCCCTGTCAATTTTTCTCTCTGAGCTATGTCTTCAAAGGGTTAACAGACAGGAGGAAAATGAGGTGATCACAGATTCTATGGAAGGCTGACTTTGATCCCTTAGATGGTGTAAGGCAGGGCTTAATCTAAAATTAACATACTATATGGGTTAATTAAAGGAAACAAATGTGAGAAAGATAGTTCTGCTCTTGAACAGCTTGTTTAGCTTATCTTTAATGCAGATTGTCAACACAATTCCTGTTATGAAAATAAATCTCATTAAAAATACATCACTTCTTCAGACACATGTAAAATCTAGGAAAGAATGTGCTCCTGCCAGGTGAACTTGCTGTTACTCAGCTGCAGAGCAAAGATAATGCGGGTTTCAAATGCAGCCACTGCTGCTTTGATCTAGGTTTACATGTTGTGAAAAATCCTTCTAAAGGGTAATGTCACCCAGTGGGCTATCAGAGTCCTTAATTAATATGGAATAAGGGGGGGGAGGCGGGCTGTAAATTGATGACTGAAGGGCAGACTTGGAGCAACAAGAGCTCAAAACCCACATTCCCTCTTGACCTGTGGACTCATATTGCCAAAGGTTATATGTCCTTAGGCTTACAATCTGCTTGAGATTTTCTATGACTTTTTGTTGAGAAATTCAAGTAAAAGGAAACTGTGAAAGCAAATACTACTTGAAACTGTATTAAAATGTAAAAAACTATATTGTGCTTATAAATCATGACATCATATTATTGTTATTCTCTTGGAGCAGTTTATGGAGCAGTAAAGTCAGAATTCTGTACAGAGATGGAAGTCAATATATATCTCCATCCCTACACCAGCATTAGTAGGAAATATTGCTAGACAATTGCAAACTAGGAAGGGAAGAAGAATATTAACTTAGAGGCTTTTTTCCATATTATAGTCCCATGTTACAAAACAAACCAGTATATAGTCCTTTTTTGTATGCTTACAGAACTTCCTTTCCACAGAGCAGTAAAGCAGGGAATTCCTGAACAGCTGGAAGGACAAAGTCTTGACAACTACAGCATCAGGGATACCTCTAGAGACAGTGATCTCCCTCCCCTCTAAGATGAGAACTCCTCTAATGGAAAACATCTGTATGGTAAGCAGGCATAGAAAGAATTCAAATGATGTTTTCACTGTATTTTAGAACATGTTTAGAGTGCAGTGTAAGGTCACAGTGAAGCTTTTCTTTCCTATTTAAGGTCCAAGAGGCATTGTCTATGTCTCAGTTCATTGTGCATATACTTTCCAGGGCTAGGTTAAAGCTTGGTCATCTCAGTGATAAGCCCCATGACCCGAAAGACAGTAAGATATAAAGTAGGCCGTTTAACATGTTAAATCCTGTTGGTATCTGCTTGGAACTAGCCACGAGGTGGCAGAGCAAGTCTAGTTTACCACGTCTCCAGCGCAGGCTCTACATATTTTCCCGTCTTCACACTCTGGAAAGATGGAAAGATGGAAAGATTGCTTCAGTTCTCCCATTTGCACCGTTTAGTAGCAACGGCCTGCAGAGCACTCCCAGCACTGGCAAGGCTGTTAAGAGGCTCCCCTGCAAGATGCAGAGCTCCCTAGGAAATGTTGCCTGTCTGTCTTTCTTTTAATTATGGTTTTATACTGCTGAGTTAACTCCACTGGTCACTGGCAGTTTAACCAACCCACCCCTTCAGCAGCAAGCACTAGCCTTCTGTGTATGTGCGTGCTTTGCCCACAACAGCAAGTGAATGAAAGCACATCATCAGAACAAGTGCTTGACAAGTAGTAGTATATAAATATGTAGTATATAACTCTGCATAACTGTTAATAAAGGTGCCCTTTCCTTGGTTACTGCTTAGCAGGGTAAGTGACCCACATGAAAAGCAGAGAAAAACCTTGTGAGTGGGCAGACCACTTGAAAAAAGAGAGAAAAAGCAAATAGACAATGACAGACTGGCCAATATCAGCTGCAGTACTTTTTTCTATCAGCTTGAGCTGCAGTCAATGTCTTTTAGACTAAACAGCTCTGGGCTCGGTCAGCACATGATGGGGCTGCTGAGGGAGAAACAGACGTTGCGCAGAAGTGTTGCCAATAATTTGGTAGTCTAAACTGTATCTGCTTGTGAAATGACTCTTAAATAAGCAATAGGCTTCAGCAAAATCTGTCTTTTTCTTAAGAGCTACTGCTGCTGGTTAGGAACAAAAAAGCAATGTTTATTAACAGAAAGAAGCCCTGAGATCTGTGTGTGTGTTAGGTTTAATGGACTGCAACAGCCTCAGGATAGATATTGCTGCCTCCACAAAAGGAGGTGTTTACTGTGCTCTGAAGCAGATTTTTGTATGTCTTTTTCCCTGAGGCAGCTGCAAAAAAGGGAAGGTAGAAGAGGGGCAAGAGAAAAAGGTAGTAAGCATTGTCTTAGGGTTTGATCAACTTTAAGACAGGAACACTTTGGATCTTGCTATTTTAAAGGATTCAAATTAACCGATAGGTGACAATGGAAATAAAAGCAGCTTATTCCGTTAAGACTGCAAGAGGAACAGATGATGTACAGGTTTTTGAGGACAGGGTCAGATAGAAAGGCAAAAGAACCATGCATGAAGAAGATAGGTAGTGAGTGAGGAGAGGTGAACAGAGGATGCTTTGCACTGAAATTACTGAAGTTATTATACTCTAAATTCTGCATTTATTGTCTGCCCTGAATGTCTGCTGCTTTCAAAGCAGCAGTGTATGATAGAATCTGACCTGAAATGGATGTAGTTGCCAAAGTCAACAATAAGAAGCACAGACAGAAAGAGATTTGATATTTTCTCTGCAATCCTGCCTCTGGTGATAGTTACTGCTAGAACTAGTGCGAGTCAGAGGAAGGAGGGGAACCGTATTTCTTCCAGTCCCCCTAACAGTTCTGTTGTTTTTTAAATTCTAAAAAAGGACCAACTATATAGCTGTGGAGAAATCACAAAATGTATCACTGGTATTCTCCTGGGATTTTCCCCAACCTTCTAAAGTTTTAGCCAACTACACGTAAGATTTACTCCGGAACTCTAATGCAGGCAGTGCCTCCAGACAGAGACTTAGCTCCAGACAGAACTGCTTGCGTGAGAGAAGAGGTCACCTACCATGGCCTGTGTGGCCCCTGGTTGCTCTGCTAGCACCAGATGCAGAGATGGCATCTGGAACACAAGTTGTCCACAGGCAACTGAAATGAGAGCAATTAGCTCAAGCATACAGACTGTGGAGGTCCTTGTAACTTCTGATTGCTCCTGGCCAGGCTGGAGTTAAACTGACATCTCCAACTGAAAGGCTACATACCTTTGTGGTCCCTTCTCTGAGGTTTACAAACAGTTCTGTGCATGTTACTGCAAGTCCTTTCACATCACACTAAAGTCTGCAGCTGCCAGGAGGTCATGTATTGCTTGAAGCATCCAGGTCCAAATCTCTTATCTAAAACAATGGCATTTGGATTGGAAATGCTATTTTGATTCTCCTCTTTTTTTAGTTGCCCTAGCCTTGAGGATGATGGCTTAGAATAGCTGGAATATTTAAAAACTCCGCCAAGCGCCGTGCTGACAAAACAGCAATTTGTATGTGCTCAGTACTTCTGGCTAATCTCAGCATAACGTTCACATACTGAATGAATCTTTCTCTTTCATCATGCTGTGTATTAACTCGAGGTCATGCTCCACTGACACTTGGAAACAGCACTCGTCTCTGTCAGTCACAGCCATGCACAGAAGGAGCTTGAAAGGAATTAACTCTGTCTAATAGACATACCCAGCTCACACACAGCCCCTCAGGATGAGAGTGATAGTGTCAGGGACTGATGTGAAATTGTGGGAGGTGGGAATAGGGGTTAGCATACAGAAATGGAAACACTCATGCTTGAAATGGTATCACAAATGTATAATGTCACAGATATTTCACTAATGGCTTGTTTTGAGACATCTACAGAACCCACTAGTTGTGGCAAAGGCAGCTCCTGTTGTTTTGTATGACTATAGCTAAAAAGGACCAAATGATGCCTTGCAGTCCTGTGAATCAAAGCACAGTGCTCTGTATCACTTCACAAGGAAGAAGTGGTGATTGGTTTTAGTTCAAAGCTGTAACAAAATGGAGAGAGCAGACCAGTAATACCAGCAGCAGTAACAGAGCTTTGTTTCTTAAAGGAAAAGAAAATCAGCAGCAATAAATAAGACTCCTATTCACAAGAAGCCACTCAAATTGCTGATGTGCAATGTCACATGAATGTGAGGTTAGCAAATGTGAGAATTAAGGTCATCTGTACAACTGACATCTAGGGGCAGATCCATCCTTTCTTCTCCTTTCCTCTTTCTTTCTTTCCCCTTTCATTCCAGAAGCTTCAGGAGTCTTCTTCCACTAGTGCAAGACTGATTATTTTGGGATTGGGGATAATTCCACATCTGATTAGCAGGAACATATATAAATTAGCAGCATCTAATTTTGCATTCATATTCTCAACATAGAACATCCAGTTACTTTGCTGAGAGTTTGATAAGACCTTTCTGCATATGTGTTGTAGAGAAACAGTTATCCGTATTTCGTGATCCAACAAATTGAGGCTGTAGGAGGAGCTACTGAATTTCACCACAGGCAATATTCCAGTCTAGGATAGGAACTCAGCTTTTGAACACTACTCCCTGAATAGTGCTTTCTCTCAGTAATGAGAAAATCTGTCCAGGGCAGAAAGGTTAGGAGTATTCCATTCTAAAGAACAAAATTTAGATGCTCTGACTCCTGTTTTGCCTCCCTTTATACCCACAATAGGATTATTAGGCTGGTTGGAAGGAACCAACCAACTCTTCTGTGTTACTAATATTACTTCTTTGTCCACAGAATTAGCAAGAACTGCCTTAGAAAAATATTAAAGCTGAGTCATATACCAATAAAAGCAAACAAATTCACTCTGGCAGCTGCAATAGTGAATTTAACTTACTCTAGCTGTGCCTAGGCAGAGTGTGGCATATGGTACTGTGGTGATTTCATTTCATAGTTTCTTTTTGACATATTATGAAGCCTAATCATGTCTCAAATGGAGTTACTGGAAGAGCAAAGGCAACTCATTCAATGTAGTATAAACAAAGGACTTGTGCATCCTGCTGCCACATGTAAAGCCACCTATGAGTATCAGTAGAGAAGGGAACAGGTGTTGTAAATGTCTAAATTCAATCTGTGCAAAGACCTCTGTGCCTCTACTGTGTACAGGCAAACAAGCAGCATTCTTCAGAGGCTGAAGTTGAGGTTGTGTATGTTCGGAGTGTGAAAAGCAGAGGTGCTGCCTCAATTTTCCTACACATTCAGCAAGATACACTGATGCTGATTATGAGATTTCAAAGTGAAACTTGATATGTTAAGCAGGAAGTAGGATTGTTTCACTAATTGAAACTGCAAGTGAATTTTTTTGAGAAGTATGCCAGTTTCCAAGGCTATAGACAACAAAAATAATGGTGATTTTTACCAGGGCCAGAATGCAAATTATTGGATAGCACAATATTACTCTGGATCCTGGAAAATGGAGGTGTTAGTTGTTTTAATACAAAAGCTGTAGTGACTCTCTGACCATCGTGAAGCAGCTATTGCTCAGATGGTGTGTTGTGCACAGTAATTTGGGTCTTGCTCATGTCTGACTCACATCTCCTGCGTTCTCATTGGGAATTTGTATTTCTCACCATTCTGGCCTCCAAGGCACTGAGCCTCCTCTCCTGTATCTTGCCATGTGTGGGAGGCCTGGGATCAAACATCAGCAAGCAATAGCAGTCACTGTCAGTTTCCTGATGTGAAAATGTCAGACAGTGCCCAGCTCCTGGCATCCAACATGGATTTTTCCTCTTCCAGCAGTTAAAGTGCACTTAAGGAGGGGGGAAGGGAGAAGACAGAATGTGTCAGAAAAGTGCAAACTTGTAGTTAGAGAAGAATGGGCTTTTCAGTTCATCTTGTTCTTTTGTTTAACAGTCCTGCATCCTCTTTTGTATCATCAGAAGGAAACAGCCAGACCTTGTGTATTAAAGGATGACAGAAGTTGAGCACCCATGGAAGTGAAGTGAGCAGGCTTTCACTAGACAATGTGCTTAGCTGAGATTCAGGGTGAAGAGGGAATATTTTTTTATACCAGAACTGCAGGATAGTTCGCAAATAGATTTGAATAGGAATCCAGCCAAAATCCTCAAGGTCCCCAACAAAGGTGTTCTTCAAAGAACCATGATTCTCCACATAGACACAGAGAGTGTCGGACAGTCAAGGCTGGTGTGACACCAGAATCTCAGAAACTGCTACATCAATGAGCAGATCACAGCTCACAGCTTTTGCTGATATTAGGGGGAATCTTCACATTAAGATAATGTTACTGACATTCCCAGAGCCTTTTCAGTAGATGATATTGAAGCCTGAGGAGTGGAGCCAGACAAAGAGAGGTCAGTTTGCAGGAGGTGAAAGAAAATTGTGTCAGCAGAGCACAGTGGATTAATCGTAGAATCATAGAATGGTTTGGGTTGGAAAGGACTTTCAGATCATCAAGTTCCAGCCCCCTGTTATGGGCAGGGACACCTCACACTAGATCATGTCACCCAAGGCTCTGTCCAGCCTGGCCTTTAACACTGCCAGGGATGGAGCATTTACCATTTCTCTGGGTAGCCTGTGCCAGTGCCTCACCACTCTCACAGTAAAGAAGTTCTTCATTATATGCAACCTGAACTTCCCCTGTTTCAGTTTAAACCCATTCCCCCTTGTCCTGTCACTTATAGTCCCTAATGAAGAGTCCCTCCTCCGCAGCCTTATAGGCCCCCTTCAGATACTGGAAGGCTGCTATGAGGTCTCCACGCAGCCTTCTCTTCTCCAGGCTGAACAGCCCCAACTTTCTCAGCCTGTCTCCATACAGGAGGTGCTCCAGTCCCCTGATCATCCTTGTGGCCTCCTCTGAACTTGCTCCAACAGCTCCATGTGACCACCATGCATGTGTGATGCTGCTCTGCATGCCTTTTCATGCAACTGAACAAAACTGGTCCTGAGTTGCAAATTTTCATGGAATGTGTAAGTTTCTAATCCTGAGTCCTCCAGAATCATTATGATCTTTGCTGTAAGGGGCCCATCTGCACCTCATCAAAGTCCTCATAAATTTCTACATATGTTTGGCATGGATGACTAGGTTATTGCTCTAATTTATCCACATCTACTATCAGGAGTTACCTACTTGTTCTTTTAATTAGGCTAAAATTTGCCAAAGCGTATGAAAAATTGCTTATCCCACTGGAACCAGATTTATATGTTGAGAGCTCACAGCCCATTCTTCAACTTTTGCATAAATATTTTTATTTTATATTTTTATGCCATCCTTGGGAACGTGTGCTGGTTGTGAACACTGTACTTTCCAGCAGCACCTGCTTCTTGAGCAGGCTAAAAGTGGAAGCATGTTCTGATGGCTGAGCTGTGCAAACAGTTTGTTCTCTGTTCTGCAACAGCATGGGCGAAGCAGGAAAATCTGTATCTGGCTGAGCTGGTGCAGTGTGAAATCTGAGCAAGAAGCTTTAGTTTTGAGCTTCAGAAGTGTGACTGAATTTGGCCTTGAAAGATCCTGTGGGGTAAGAAATAAAAGGATTTATATGACAAATTCAAAAGTAGCAATTTTCCCTCATTCTTTGATTTTTTTTCACTTTTTGCCAGTCACAGATGATTGTCCCAGATGCATCCAGACTTCACCAATAGCCTAGGTTATGTCCTGACACTTCTCTGCAAATAAGCTCTTCATCCCAGATTTGTTGTTGGCTTGGCTGTTGAGTTAAGGTTTGCTGCAAGGATGAAGCTAGAGCAGTACACCACAGGCTGAAGGGAGGGGAGCTGTGGAGATCCTGTACCAGCAGCAGTGTTGCTACCTATGTGGCATTGCAACCCTGCAGGCAAAGGAGATGGAAAAGGATCTGGTAGCAGTGGGATAAGAATCCTTAGAAACCCCCAGCTGCATCTTGTTTTGTTGCCCAGTTTCTTGTAAAGCAAGCAAGTTTGTCTCATGTGTTGGGAAAAAGCAGGTGAATTAATTGGACTTAAATCCTTGGGTGATGAATATTGACCTACGTCAATAGTATCTGTGAGACAGCTCTCTTTCTGCATATTATATACAAAGACATGCCACATTCTCCCACTTCCCAAAGCGTTGCACACTTCCAGAGTCATGTTTCTCCTGAGAGAACCACGTTGTGAGCATGCCTAGTTCTTATTGCAGTTAATTCTTTCAAGCCCAGCAAAAACGCTTTGCATGTTTGAAGTTCCCTCTCTCTTGAAAGTCTCCTATCAGGCAGCACTGGCTCTGAGGGACACCTGCCTGGGCTGGGAGGCTGCATGTGTTTGCCAGTGGGGCCAGGAGCTGATCCAGCAAGGTAGTCATTGACTTCCTCAGGAAGATCTTGGTGAAGAAACTCTTCTATGCAAGGGACAAGGTTTGAATAAGCCTTGCTATAATGAGTGAAAAAGGAGACTAGATTCTCTTTGGTTTTTTCCACACATTTACTCATTCCATTGCTTCACTTTGGATTTTACTGAAGTCATAACATCAAACGTTGGCATTACCTAGAGGAGGTTATGCTGGAGGGAGCAGCTTCACTGCTGCTTCACTTTTCCTTGTGGAATCTTTCAGAAGTGGTCTCTTTTCCTCACCTCTTTTGAACTCATTAATTAAACAGGCAACTGGACTGACCACTTGTGCCACAGATTTTTATAACAGAGATTTTAGAATGACAAAGCGAAAGCAAGACTTCTGCAAGTTGGAGGAGGACCCTTTTGCAAAATCAATGTACTAAACAATATGAGAAGAGCAATATCACATGCCTTTATGTACAATAGTATCTGATGGTTATTTTGATGAATTATAGAGACATGAATTGATGATATTAGAGGCTCTGGTGAATCTCTGCTCTAAGCCAAGTGTCACAGTTCATATCACGTGCCCAGCAGAGACCTTGAAAGACACTATGGAGACTGATACTTCTTTCTACACAGAGATGTGTAGATAGCCTCACCATGTTCCTTTTCTCTAGTTCCCTTCTTTCACAGCAGAAGTCCTCTGAGAAGGGAGAAAGGCAGTTAATTCTCAGTGATCTGGAAGCTCTGAGCAGATTGTATTCATAACTGGACAGACAACACCCTCAATTGATTGAATATATTGCTCAACTTATCAGAACTGCAAGACTATAAAGAAAACACCAGATCATACCCATATAGCTGTGTGATCATTACTCACACAGCCATGGGGCACATTCTTTCATATGTCAGGTTTGACATCTTTCATTGTCAGTTTGTGCTTTGGTTGGAAGGGAGGCCAGAGTTGCCTCAGTTCTGATGTTGCTTGTTCTCAAGAAAATGTATGTAGAATTAAGTACTTTAATGGTGGCACCACACATCCAAACCAGCAACCAGCTATCACCAGACTACAGCGTATCAGGATGGTGGTTCATACCAAAGGCAAAATGGATCAAACAAGTCACCAAGAACACTTCTTTTGAAAGTGCCATGTCCTCACACCAAGCAAGAGCTCCCTTTCTGAGCTCACTAGATGTGACAGTCTCCCTGTGACAACTGGGTAGAGCTTTGGCAATAACCTCTAGGAAAAAGCACAATGCATGGGCACTGCAGAGAACAGCACCACACAGAGAGAGGGCACTCTGGTGGAACAGAAACATTTGGAAAATGCTCCCATCACTACCCATGATTTCAAGTCTCTGCAGAATCCTCCTCCTCTAGTATGTGAGCTGAAAACATACTTCAAACATACATCAGCATCTTTACGTTCATTAAGGTATTTATGTAGAGGTAGAATCTTGCACTTGAGTCTACCTTGAGGGTGTAATTGTGTGTTGCTAATGTAATGGCAGGAGCTGGTGATCCAAACGGCAGCATATGAAAGGTCAATATGCAGAATGCAAGGTTGTGCAGAGCAATTGGAGGAAAAATGAATTCTGATTTAACAGAGGAAGAAGGAATAGGGAGGGGAAGGGCAGTGAATGAGACAGTGACTTTTAAAAATGGGCCCTGAGGTGAAAACAAAAACCTTAACTCTATCAATTATGTATAATGAACATCATAAAAAGAAAGATAGTAGGTAAATGAAGAAAGAAATAAAAGCCAGAATCAGAACCAGACGTTCTAGAAGGAAGTGCAGCAGGAGGACCAGAAGACCTCCTTGGATGGATTAAGAAGTTTCTGAGGAAACTTAGAGGGAAAAAAGAGGCTTATACAAAGTGGAAGCAAGGACAGGCAGCCTGGGAAGAATACAAGGATGTTGTCCAGGAAGCTAGGGACCAGGTTAGGAAAGCTAAGGACCAGTTAGAATTAAACTTGGCTAGGGATGTGAAAGATAACAGGAAGGGATTCTATAGGTATGTTGCGAATAAAAGACAGACTCGGGACAACATGGGCCCTCTCCAGAAGCAATCAGGAGAACTGGCTACCCTGGATTTGGAGAAGGCTGAGGTTCTCAATGACTTCTTTGCCTCAGTCTTCACTGGCAAATGCTCTGACCATACCACCCGAGTCTCAGAAGGCAGATGCAGGGACTGTGAGAATGAAGACCTTAGGTGCTATAGGAGAGGATCTGGTTCGAGACCATGTTAAGAACCTGAACATGCACAAGCCCATGGGACCTGATGAAATCCATCCGCGGGTCCTGAAGGAGCTGGCAAATGAAGTTGCTAAGCCACTGGCCATCATATTTGAAAAATCATGGCAGTCAGGTGAAGTTCCCGATGACTGGAAATAGGGAAATATAACCCCCATTTTCAAGAAAGGGAAAATGGATGACCCAGGGAACTACAGACCAGTCAGTCTCACCTCTGTGCCTGGCAAAATCTTGGAGCAGATTCTCCTGGAAGGCATGCTAAGGCACATGAAAAACAAGGAGGTGGTTGGTGACAGCCAGCATGGCTTCACTAAGGGGAAATCCTGCCTGACCAATTTGGTGGCCTTCTGTGATGGGGCTACGGAACTGATGGACAGGGGTAGAGCAGTTGGTGTCATCTACCTGGACCTGTGCAAAGCGTTCGACACTGTCCCACACAACATCCTTGTCTCTAAATTGGAGAGACATCAATTTGATGGGTGGACCACTCCGTCAATAAAGAACTGGCTGGATGGCTGCATGCAAAGAGTTGTGGTCAATGGCTCAGTGTCTGGCTGGAGACCAGTAACGAGTGGTGTCCCTCAGGGATCGGTGTTGGGACCGGTCTTGTTCAACATCTTTGTCAGTGACATGGACAGTGGGATTGAGTGCGCCCTCAGCAAGTTTGCCGATGACACCAAGCTGTCTGGTTTGGTTGATACGCTGGAAGGAAGGAATGCCATCCAGAGGGACCTTCTATCATAATCTTAGAGTTTTTATCTTAATTATTATAATCTTATTATAATCATAGAATCATAACTATTCTATGATTCTATGATTCACCCGATATAAGTGGGCACAGATTTCAGAGGTGCTGGTTTCATAGAATTATAGAATAGTTAGGGTTGGAAAGGACCTTAAGACCATCTAGTTCCAACCACCCTGCCATGGGCAGGAACACCTCACACTAGACCATGTCACCCAAGACTCCATCCAGCCTGGCCGTGAACACTGCCAGGGATGGAGCATTTATGCTGTTTCACTGTATATCATCATGGAAACAAAGCATATATATCCATGTGGATGCCTTTAAAACATCATAGGCAGTGACATGCCTTAAAAGGTGTAAAATTCTGATCTCACGTGCCCTAGTGAGCATCCAAGAGTGGTTTCTACCAAGAGTCTTCATGGTACGAATGAAAGCAGGACTTTACTACCTTCATGTCATGTTTGCCACCATACTTTGCCTTTTCTCATGTGCCATCTGACAAATCCACGTGAGTCTCCATTCTACTGCCAATCAGAAAATGTCAGAACTCAGTGCAGCATCATTCATTTGATCTCCCCCATACATTTAAGATAGTACCATATTTTAACAACCACAACAAAGTCAGGCTAATTTTCTTGCCCTGCAACTGTCTACTCATCACTTCTGTGCTTCTGTCACTGCTTTGAGGTGATTCATTAAAGTGATCATTCACTTTAATGTAAAATGGCTTGGACACTTGTAAAAGTTTCATTTCAGTATCTGATTATATATTTCAGTTACTACATAGCTCTCATCCCCATAGCATTTGGATGAGTACACTACTTGTCTAGGCCCACCTCCAGTGGAAGTAATTCAAATATCCAAATGTAATTCAAATATTAAAATGATGCAACCGAAAAAAAAATTTTTTAATAATAATAACATGCTGGCCTGTGTCAAAAGGAGCGTAACCAGCAGGTCTGTGGAGGTGATCCTGCCCCTCTACTCCATGCTCATGAGACCCCCCCTGCGTCCTGCATCCAGCTGTAGGGGCAACAACACAAGAGGGACGTGGAGCTGTTGGAGTGAGTCCAGAGGAGGATATGGGGATGCTCCAAGGGCTGGAGCACCTCTGCTCTGAAGACAGGCTGAGAGACCTGGGCTTGTTCAGCCTGGAGAAGAGAAGGCTCCAGGGAGACCTTAGAGCAGCTTCCAGTGCCTAAAGGGGCTACAAGAAACCTGGAGAGGGGCTTCTGACAAGGGCATGTAGTGACAGGACAGGAAGGAATGGATTTAACCTGACAGAGGGGAGATTTAGATGAGAAATTAAGAAGAAATTCTTCCCTGTGAGGGTGCTGAGGTGCTGGCACAGGGTGCCCAGAGAAGCTGTGGCTGCCCCATCCCTGGCAGTGTTCAAGGCCAGGTTGGATGGGGTTTGAAGCAACCTGCTCTAGTGAAAGGTGTCCCTGCCCATGGCAGGGGGTTGGAACTGGATGAGCTTTAGGGTCCCTTCCAACCCAAACCATTCTGTGATTCTGTGGTTCTGTGATTTTATTTTCTTTGCTGGTTCTTCCCTTGCTGCTCTGCAGATGTAAAAACTAAATGTATCTTTTTGGAAAAGAAAAAATATGCAACAGTATTAACCCGATTACTTGTCATGGTGGATGGGACCATTACAGTTAGTATCATATGCAGAGTCACAAATTAATGTATCATGTACTATAAATTGACTGAAGTTATTTTATCCTTGTAATGTGATAGAAAAGAGCGCTGTAGGTCTGTGCTAATGATAATAAAATAACAAAAGAAACAAGCAGGAAAAAGAGAAACAGAACTTTGACACTCTCCCCTTGTGCATGCTACTCCTCCTGATGTAGGTTTTAAACTACTAATGGCTTGAGGACCATGGTTCCACACTGATATATGTCACCTGAATGTCTGATCTAGTGTGTTGCCACTCATTTCAATGTTGTAATACTCTGCTGAGGCCACAGAAGGGCTGGCAGAAGACTCCTTTCAAGTACATGGCAGTTTGTAAAGTACTCTGAGCTTCTTCAGGTCATCATTTTAAGTACTGCTACATGAACCTGTATCTCAATGGGGAGGCAATTCACAGCAATTATATTGGAATCAAGACAGAGGTATCAGGCTAAATTATTGGCCTGGAATGCATGAAAGTAGTTCTCAGAAAGCCCTTATTCCTTGCAGAGTCCCAGTCTTGTGGTTGCCTATTAAGGAATTTGGTCTTGGAAGACACTGTTGCTACAGCATCTCCAAGGGGCATTGCAGGAAATAGGGGCTGTGAATGCATTCAGAGAGAACCTGGGCCACCTTGTGGCCTCATGTTCCTGGGAGGATGGTCCAGCCTGTCCATTCAGAGTCAGAGGCCTTATTGCTCGGGACAGTCTATTTCTTGTATTTGCTGCACGTGCTGCATCTGCAACGTGAAGGAAGTCCCTGTTGCTGGACATTCCAAACACTCAGCAGGAGTGCCCATCTGTCATTTCTATTACAAAGTTACATTTCTACATATAAGAACAATTTCTGACCAATAATGTTCTTTCTGTAGTGTGTTTCAAATCCACTAAAAGATCTGGTTAAGCCTCCTCACTTTTAATCTCAGACAGGTGAAGCTGGCAGAGCTGTGTGTTCAGCTGAGCCACACAGCTCCTCATTTTCCAGGGGCTGTCCCTTGCATGCCCTGAGATAGTCTCTGTGGATCAGAGGAAGCATGAAAAGGATTTTTCAACACAAGCAAACCAACTAAACAAAATCTGACCTGTCTCTTTATCCTTTAGCTGGAAGCTGTTTCTTCTAAAGGAATCTCATCCAACAAGAGAGTAATCATATCTGTGGCACTGAGAGCAAAACAACAAGCAATTTCCTGTACTTTTGTCTTTCTCATTTTCCACAAGTGCAAATAGCTTCAATTACTTCCTCAAAGTTTGATGAGTTCCACAGTGGGGCCAGTGATTAACTGCAAGGGAAATTTTTACTTCCCTCCTTGACTTGTGCTTTTTGCTACCCGTTAAGCCATTCCACAGCAGCACTGCACATCAGTCCTGCCTAATCACCTGCATGCACACACCGGGGAGAGGAAGAGGCAGTGATAGGAACGGCCCGGCTGAAATGCTGCAGATGAAAGACTTTCCATGTGGCTGGCCTCCAGTGCTGAATGCGTTGAGTCATGCTTTACACACCAGAGCATGAGTAAGAGAGCTCAGCGTGCTCTGAAGCTGGGTTTTATTGACGAGCTGACAACATCAGCTCCTGTTGCCAGCCTTGCTCCCTTGAGTCGCTCTCTGCATGACTTCGCTGCACTGCTCCTCTCTGCCCAAACAGGCAGGGCCAGCTGGAGCCACCTGCCATCGTGACTCAACAGAGCAAGACAACAAGCCTGCAGGAGTTCTGCCTCACCTTCTTCTACTGCATTGCCATAATACATGAATAAAGACTGACTTCAGGAACAGTGGGGGAAGAAAAGGGGTAGGTCTTGTGTGTGAATATGCTGAACTCCTGCTACTGTTTGAGGTCCTATATTTGAGAGGCCCACTGCTGACTGGGAAACAGGTTCAGGTAACTTGGGAATGACCATAATATAAAATACCTTTAGAGCTGGAGTTTTCAAAGGAGGTAGATTCCTGATGGAATACAAAGGGTATTGGGCAGTGGGTGTTCTGACATTCATAGCAGGTGGCAGGTTGGCTGGAAGGAGGAGGCAGATCCTGACCCGAAAGTGCAGGCTTTTGTACCAAGCCCTGGATGATGCTGATCTGAACCTGGTGTCTGATCTGAAAAGCACTAACAGCAGTCAGCTCATGGAAACCACATCTTCTAGGCACACCAGAGGAAGCAAAGTTTGGCTCATTTGCTGATGTTTCCGTGAAGAAGGTGACTTTTTAGTCAGAGTCTGTGTTCTTTCAGTCTCAAGGAAGAAGACCACTTGTCTAATCCATGATGATTTACACTGCTGTAGTACTCACCATGACAAACTCCACTGGGAAAGAATAACAAATGGAGCATGTTCAGAGTGTTCAGTGGGAAGAGGTTGCAAGAACAAAAAAGAGGGCAGCATTGCCTGAATAGCTTATTCACTTGGGTTTATTTGCTCAGTGAGACAAGAACAAATGTAGTCAGGGAAAGGTGCTGAAGCCAAACAGTGCCTAGGGGGATGGCAACAGGGCACTCTTCCAGCTTGCTTGACTGCTCTGGGGCCTTAACAAGAGAACCCTGGCATAAGAACAGCATTGTCTACAGACCATGAAAATTTCTACATCTATTCCACCAGTGTATGGAAGAGTACTCCTTGTTCTAGAGAGTTCTTTCTCAACAGCTCACAAAGCCAGTGGCCTCTTTGCCAGCAGTGTTGGGCAGCAGTTGCTAGACCGGATATTAGGCTTGTGAGACAGGAGTTTGGGCAAGGCTGTCTTTGTCACTGTCCTGTTTGCCAGTCCCTGAAGTTAAAAAGTTACTCTAAATGGGAGAGTGAGAGGCCAGAATGACAGTGATACCTCTAAACTTCTCCATCCCATCTTCTATATGGGCTTACTGAAAGGGTAAGGAGAATTATTTAGATGCACTGGCAATTTTCCTTGACCCTCTAGGAACTGTGGCAAGCCTTCAAGATGTATGGAATACGAGGACAAGAGAAAAATGGAACGTGATCTCACCTGCAGCTCTCCTTTCTCTGTTGCTTTCATTGCTTCCCTGAACTCCTACATGCCAAGACCTGGGACTTTACACAGAATGTCCACTCTTCAGAAGTGCATCAGCACAAAATACAGATTTCTTCAGAAGAGACTGATTGCTCCACTATCAGTTGTCTGGCACAGATACAAAATCAGGTGGATATTCACCTGGCCTGGAACATTGCTTCTTTATATGCAGTTCCAACTGAGTACAAAGTTGTTTGCTTCTTGGCCAAATTATTCTGCAGAGTCAGTTCTGCATCCTTCTGCTCCTGCATGGCAGCATTTCAGCAGTAGCTGGAGGGGAAGCTTCTGCCTGCCATAGTATTGCACCCAGTTTGGGATTCTCCCAAGTGACACTCATTATGTCACTATGTGGTGACATTGTTAGCATATTTTAGCCAGCACCAGTCAATGTCAGATTGTTTCATGATGTGTTCAACAGGCATCAACATTTCAAAAAGCACCAGACAAATGTCTTTTGACTTGACCCCTTTAATGCAATGTAATAGATCATTTGCGTGTTTAACAGCTCTCAAAGCATTGATGCCTGCGTGCTTGCAAAATAGATATCTTCTCACTCCATATTTTCCTCCTTCAAATGCCATGAGAAATTATTTAAGGAAGTTTTAATGAAATGCATCTGTCACTTATGAAGATAAATAGCCATAGTATGCCTTTCCATTACTGGAAATGGCAGAATTAAATTAGAAAATTACAATCCTCAGCATCTTCCCTGACTTGTTTTTGCATAATGTGTTAGAAAATATGCCCACATAGGCAGAATGCTGCAATACCAATGGAGCATGTCATAAAAGAAGACCTCTTTTTATGGTTGTTTTGTTACTTTGCATTGGGGAATTTTCTCCCATGGATGATTTTTGCTCCTGTTTCTGGGCAAAGAGGCTCAATTAGTAAAAGGAACTTAACTAAAGTTGCAAATAGATAAAATCCTCCCTCTCTTCCAAAACTTCAGTTCTGGACTTCTGTCTGTATTGTTATATGGCTTCCAAGCCAAATGACCATGGTAGAACATATGATTCAGACTCTGTAATTCCTCATATCCCATCTAGAGGGCTTCTCCTTTTCTATTACATGGAATAAAAATAGTGTTACTATTGAAATCCCTGGGGCCACACTTTTGACAATAGAAATTATAGAATCCCACATTGGAAGGGACCTCAGGGATCATCTGGTCCAACCTTTATAGGCAAAGCATGACCTAGACTAGATGTCTACTCAGATCTTCAAAGTCTACAACGTTGGGGAATCCACCACTTCACTGGGGAGATTATTCCAATGGCTGATTGCTCTCATTGTAAAAAATTTTCCTCTTGTGTCCAATTGGAATCTCCCTAGGAGTATTACCCATTACCCCTGGTCTTTTCCATGTGACTCCTTGTAAAAGGGGAGTCTCCATCTTCTTTGTAGCCACCTTTTAAATACTGGCACATGGTGACAGGGTCTCCCTTGAGCCTTCTCTTCTCCAGGCTGGACAAACCCAGCTCTCAGCCTGTCCTCACACGGCTTCCCAGTCCTTGGATCATCTTTGTAGCCCTTCTGTGGACATTTTCCAGCCTGTCCACATCTTCTTTTGTACAGTGGGGACCAAAACTCGGCAGTATTCCAGGTGTGGCCTGACAAGCGCTGAGTAGAGTGGAATAAATATTGTATTCTGAGTCTTAATAGACAGAAAGATGGCTATTAAAGGAGACATTTAAATGAACAGTGGGATGGTGTGAAATTGTCTTTTCAGAGGGAATGGGCTCCTCTTAGTCCCTCATTAGCAAGCTGGTCTTTTTGTCCTCAGAAGCAGATTGTTGGTAATTGGTTTTGTCTTTTTAAGTGAAGAGTTAGACTCCTTAGAGTCTAGCCCAGCTAGAGTAAGCCAGAATGTGATTTGTAGTGTGATTTGCAGCCTTTAGCCATGCTACTGCTGGAAGCAAAGAGGTGGCAATTGAAATAAGCTCACAACAAAAGTCCCTTGTGTTTCTCACCTGTGCTTCCAGCTGGCAGTGGAGGATGCATGCAGAATACTTGTATCCTTCAGCCCTCACACAAGCTCCACACCAGCAGCATATGTTCCTGCTCCCCTGCTCCATCGACATCCAGCTCCCCCAACACTCTTCCACTCGTTCTGGTGCTGCTTCTCTCACTTTCCTTTTGATGGCATGTGGATTTTGCACTTCTTGTTGCACAAGAGATGGCTTCAGCAGAGACAGTAGTGCTTTACCTGTGCCTGCTACCCAAACTCAAGTTTGGCACCTTCCTAATGAATCCTCATCCCTCACTTCCTGAATAAATGCTTTCACTACTGTGCTTTTATTTGGTGCTGAGGGGCATTACTGATGCATGTAGCTGTTACAATTCAGGATGAACCCAGTGCTGTCTGTGCATGTCGGGAGGGTTCAGGCAGGAGAAAGAACTGCCTTGCGTCACCTCTTGTGGGTAGTCAAATGCAGATGCAAAGCTTGATGTGAGCAGAGGATGTTCTTGTAACTAATGAATATAGCAGGTTCAAAAGGGAGCAAAGGAACTTCCCTAGCAACCTTCATAAAATGATGCTTACTTTTTTACTTATTAAATCGATGTAATTTTTGTTGTTCCTGCTCATTCCAACCTCCTAAATTCCTGAAACATCCCAAAGATCCCTGTAAGGAAAGGCAGGGGTGGGAGAGGAAGGGAGCAGTAACTGAAGGTCCCAATATATTGAATACATCTGGGGGAATCCCAGGGCTTTCTGAGTGCATGAGACAAGCAGATAAAACATATGGAGCATGAAGGTGGGCTTGTTGAGAGATGAGAGCTTTTAAAGACCCAGCTGCTTTCCTTTCAGCCTCATCTTAATTGAACTCAGTTAACAGCAACCCTGCATGAAGTGAATGCTGGTTATCCCAGCTTTGACCTTCAGTAGTCCTCCAGGAGTGCAGATAGGGATGTATATTGCTATTTCCCTGACTATACAAAGGAAAGAAAGCTCAGATTTAAATGCCCAGATAAACAGGAACAGCATAACTGACCAGCACAAATAGCCCCAAGGTCACAGAGAAGCAGTACAAGCAGTGGTCAGTGTGAAAAGTGCCTGGTCTCTAGCAGGGATCAGTACTTGTTTCTTGCAGGTGACAGCACACCCGTGTAATGCTCCCAGTTAGTGGCAGGATTTTGTTCGAGCATTTGCATCCAAGGTTTGGCATGTCTTGCTGACTCTGGTAGGGAGTGGATTATCCTAGGAAGCTGTCAAATTTTATTACCTTTAAGATACCTGGCGCTGCTCTGCATGTTATTAATAATCACACAATGATCAAACTCGTCAAAATCCAGCCTTAGTTTTTTTCTACAGGTAATGCCCTTTAATTTCATCAAGTTTCACTTGTTCTCTGTCCCTCCATGCAATCTGGCAGAGGTGGGATGAGAAACTTCTCCTCTGTGCCTCCTGGATCTGGAGCAGGCTTGTCTGTATTTCTCTGCTTCGTTGACTTTCACCTCATTTCAAATCTCAGCTGAAAACTCCTCCCTTCTTCCTTGCTTCTGTCTTCCTGCTCTTAGTCATCTCTGAAGCTACAGTATTGCTTTCTGTAAAGCAGTTGAGAGATGGATTTTGCATGACACAAAGAATTCAGATTTAATCTTTTAACCTTTACTTACTAAGACACGTGTCTGTACTGGAGACCATGGGCTGCTGGTGTAAGTAAAACCTGCCGTACCAAGTGGACTTTCTTCTGGGATACATAAAGGAAAGAGTATAAAGAATTTATTTAGAGCATTCTTAATTGTGAATGCTAGTATCGGCTCTGAAGCACATGGGCTTCGTGGGCTACAGGAATCCTGTGACAGAGAGAGTATGCTGCCCCATAGGGGAAGCATATCCCCACAGGACCAGGGACTGGGGGCCAGCTGGCCCTGTGTAATTAGCAGATCAAAAAAGATAAATGACCAGGGAATGAGCTGTAGGAAGCCACAGACAGGCTGTAGGAGAGAAATGGTCTTTCATGTCAGATCCTGGCATAGGTCAGGTCAGAGAGAAGGAGAGGCTGGCACTAGTATCCAGAATGGGCAGGGAGGCTGAGATTTTTTCTAAAGGAAAGGCAGGACTGAGTTTTGGCAAAGGTTTTTGTAAAACTCTGCCTTACAAGAAGCTTCAATATGATGGTACTGGGCTGAGAATGAGTCCAACAACTGCCTTATCAAATGCTGGCAGGTACTGAAAGGGAAATGCTGTGGAAAACTGACCATAAGTGTGGATGTGGGCTTGCTTTGCACTATGTACTTAACAGCCAGTCTTGGAGAGGAAATGGCTTGGTTGACTAGTGATGATGTAGAACATTTACTGCCTTGGAAAAACATTGCCTCTTTCCAAGTCTCACCATACTGAAAACCCTCAGGATCTGGATTAAGTTTTGGATGTAAGGAACAGGAAACAGCAGCGCACATCATGACACTTTTCTCTTTGACCATAAGACAAAAGGATAGAACGAATGCTAGGTAAGAGACATCCTTGTAGCAACAATAACAACACTTCACCACCCTTCGTGTTTCAAAGTGTTGAAACTCACAGTTAATGCAAGTCTGGAAAGCCTGCATCCTGGTGTGTCATCCTGTGCGCTGTGAAACAGCTGCTTGGCCTTACTCCACCAGTCCTTGCCCAATATAGGACACTTTTCACACCCTATCATGAATTTCAGACTGTCATCAAAGCCTTTCAGCTGCAGCCATCATCTGTGACAGAAAGGAAGCAAGAGACTGACATTGTCAATAACATTTTGGATATGTTAGATTAAATTCTCAGGTGGTCTTAGGTGGTGGAATAGTCTATGCCCTTCTCTAAAAAGCCGAACTAGGAGGAAATTACCTCCTGACATTAGATCTGGCAATCAGTGGAATCCCAGGTACGGGACAATATCATAATGAAAGCCACCTGGAAGATGTTAATACTTTGAGGAATGCCTGTGCATCTATCTCTGCTCCCTCTCTTCCTCTCTGGTTAATTCAGGGCAATGGAAAAAAGGAGAAAAAAGACCCAGAAGCCACAGTATGTATGAAGTGGACAAGATTCTGCCTGATTACCTGGCAGGTAATCAGTAGGAGCTCCAGAGCATGGAATAAATGTTATGTAAATATATAGTGTAAGCAACACCATCAACAAATAGTTGATGAAGTCCTTTTTCGTTTTTTCAAACCTACTTGGTTATTCAAGGACTCGCATCACAAGTTTAAATTGAAGTTCTTTGCCCATCAGTACACTATTTAAAAGGCTATTCCAGAATGTCATTCTTACAATGGTTGGAAACCTTCCCCCAATTTCCAGTCTAAATTTATTCATGACCAATTTATAAATCCATTTGATCTTGTTCCAGCATTATCCTTTAGGTTAAATAATTCTTCTCCCTCCCTGTTATTTACTCCTTGATGTATCTATAAAGAGCTGTTATCTCCCATCTCTGGCCTCGTTTCATTAGCCCAGACAAGCCAAGCTCTTTCCATCTCTTTTTCTAAGATAGATCTTCTGTTCCTGAGCATATCTTAGAGACCCTTCTCTGCACCCCTTCTAATATCTGTTTAGCTTTCTCGAATGAAGGTGACAGGAACTCCGCTATCTGAAATGAGGCCTTACCAAGACTGTACGTGGTATTTCCCCATCTCCACTGACAAAGCCTGGCCTGATGCACTCTGGAGTCAGACAAGCTTTTCAGCACTGTATCTCACTGAGAACTCCTAGTAACTGGGATAGAAGCATAGCTTTTCCACATAGGCAGCACATTAGTTCTATGTGATTTGCTTGGATGTCAAAGGATACGTGTATTAGAAAGATGGAAGTTAACTTGCTTCTATGGCAAGTTTTTTCCTTTATGCAGAGCAGTTCCCAACAGAAATGCTCTAGTGAAAATTTGCAGAGTGGAAATTTCCATTCTCCCTTCACATGAATACAACATGCTTTTAAATTGGAGGCCTAATTCCTAAGAGGACCTGGTAAGCAAACACAAAGAGACAAGGCTCTTTTGGACCTTGCTTTGCTGAAACGTGGGATTTCTGACTTGTTTTGTTTTAATTAAAGTAACTTTAGAGAAAGATGAAGAACAAAGACTTGCAAGTCTGAAGTCGATGGAAATAAAACAGTCTCTGAAGTCCTAATCTCCAAGGGCATGTCTCAACTTTAGGAGGGGCTGAGCTTGCTCTGCACCTCTCTGGATTAGGGCCTGTGGAAGGCCACAGTCTTTCCTTCCAAGGGCAGTGTCTTTATGGGCTTTTTTGTGCTGAGTGCAGAATGCAACAGAAGCTTCAATTACTTTTGAACAAGCAAATAAGCTGGAAAAGTGCATGATCATTCATTGGGAATAGTAACAAATAATTATGTAGGGAAGCAGGTTTCTGTCTGGTTTGTTTGTTTGTTTGTGGGTTTTAAGATTATAATGCAAGCAGGAAAGGATTCACTGAAACAGTGCAATTCAACACATGATTAAAATACTGTTATTCTTGTTTCAATAGAATTTTCTTGTTTTCTTGCTTGGATGTCTATCCAAGCATTTAGTAGAGTCAAGGCAAATACTGAATGTGGTGGTTAAGGAATGCTCCATAATTGCCAGCATTTCTCGTAACCTGTGTGAGCATTCTGTATGGCCAGAGTCTGCAGTGACTTCTGAAAATAAACATCTTAACACTGCTTGTACTGAAGTTTAATGCAGGTAATGATGTCATAGAATTTGATCCCTTTTTAATGCTAAACTTGAAAAGAGAGAACAGACCTCATTCTCCAAGAGAACACAGGAGAGCAGCTGCTCTAACTGTTGTGCCAGTTCAGGGTTGGACACTTCTCTGTCTGAATATGGCACTTGTTGAAAAATGCAGATTGAGATCCGTCAAACCCTGGTTATGAACTGATGTTGGATATTAAATTTGTTAGGAGCAGACATTTCTGAATGAAGGCTAAAATTGGTTATCTGCTGGTTTTCCAAAGGGGAATGTTTCATTAAAACATTTACACTCAAGTTTTGAAAGAGAAGGACAAACAAAAACCACCTAAAAAGAACCTGACATTTTATTTGATGGAAGGTGATTGATGGGAGGAAATGGAGGAGGGAAATAAGGGAGTATTTTGTGCTGGAAAACTCATCTTTGTTTGCCTGTTTGCTTCAGGTCTGAACAAATCAAACCACTTTTGGATGTTTTGGTTTGGTTAGTGCCCTTAATGCTCAGGGCTGCCAACAAGTCTCAGAAGCCCTACAGAACAGTCCACTGTGATCATACTAACATGCCCCCAAAGCTGATATCTAAGGTTTTGGGGGGGAAGCCACAACTTTCTTTTTAATAGACACAGATGCATTTTTCTGACATTCATTTCTTTCATTACTGTTAAGTCCAGTTAAGCCTTTAGGCATGGAGAAAGCAATGTGAACAAAGTGCTACCTGCATTCAGAAAGCCACTAGACAAATTCATGGAGCAAAAATCAAAGCTCCCTCCTTGCAGATATCCTTTTGTGCTGCCTCACTGGACTCAGTGTAACTGAGAACCAGGCCTAGTGTCACTCCCAATGTTTGTGTCTCATGACCTCTCACATCTTTGCAAAGTATGATCCAAATTAGTATTTGCAACAGCCTCTCAACTATATGCTGTGTGTACGAGCATGACCTCAGCTGATTTTCAAGACAGACAAGACTCAGTAAGATCAACTGACTGACCCACTGTTACTTAACAGTTCATTTGTGAAGTGTAAATGATTCATGGGAAGCTCTTTTCTTCCTTTCACCTGGCCAGAATGTTTCTATCACACTTCTCCATCAGAAATCAGTATTCCTGGCTTGCTTGGCAGGCTCTATGGATGCTCTGGGACACCTTCCAAGGAGGGCCTGAAGAAATTAATTGTCTCCTCGCCCATTTTGAAATATAGGTCAGCCTTTCATGGCTGTGCTAAAGCAAAGACAATCTTAATCATCTATGACAGGCAGTATAACCTGGAGAAAGTGGAGGTTTCCAGGCTCTCCCATTGAGGATCTTCCAGGGCAAAGTAGCATTTTGGCTGCCCTGGAGGTAGCCTTAACTTGAGGAGAAAAGAAGACATATTATCAAGGTGACAACTATCTTACAGTCTGGGATTTCTTTTGTTAGCTTCTACTCTTTCAGTCTCTTTCTTCCTAGCTGCCTTTCAATTCCCAGAGTATGAAGCCAGGTTTTAAAACTGGAAACTGAAGTAGAAATGTTAAGTGACTCAGTCAGAGAAAATGTAATGTACAGTTCAGAAACTCCAAACTCCCAACATAGGAATCACCAAATAGCCCTCCCTGGAATGATTAAACCGTCATACAGGGATGAGGCAGACAACCCTATTGGGCTGCTAGTGATGTGGTTCTGATGAAACTTGCTCTTTAGCTCATGATGAGACTATCAATTCTTCTGGCCCCAGTGTGCTGCTGTTACAGGGGAAGCAAAGTCACCCTTTTGGGACACAGTATTCCTTTGCTAAGTTCTTACAGAGCTGGTGGGCACTAACCCAGAGATATTATCCACTAGTGGCTTTTCCACCTAGGCCAGGCACACATGTGAGCATGAATATACATCTGCTTGGCTTATTTGCAGAGCATTTTGTAGTGAATTTGCTTCTTAAAGCATATTCTTCATCATATTGGGGAAACGGCGAGTTAATATTTAACCTTCCTTCACTGAGAGATTTAGTAAGTCTTTATCTCCTTGCTGTAAATTCGCAGTACCAGTGTCAGAAAAGATGATCATCAGCACTTATTTCCTGGATGACTTCAGAAATATCAAGACAAACTGCACTTATTTAAGGGTACATTTCTCAATGCTCTCAGGCTTTCCTGCTGCTTTAACATCAGCAACCATTTAACCACTCTATAAGCTTTCAGTATTTTTCCTAACTTGGTGTAAGCAAATATTGATTGTGACTAAGATAGTAATTGAGTTCATTCATGATAATAGATGGTCCATTGGCTGCACCCATTAAAGCTTCTTTAAAAGCAAGAAACAACTTTAATTGCCTGGAGAGACATGGGATGATATTGCAGCAGATTGGAACCTATTAATAACAGTAAATTCAACGTTTATCCTAGCTTGTTTATGCTTGTTAGTATTAAAGCTTCACATGGAATAGAAAGACGACTAAAAGGGGCATTCCAGCCAGAATGCTAGCCTGATTATGCAGCTTTTATAAAACACTCTCTTTAATCACTAAGAATATCTTCATACAGAGCTGAGGAACTTTCTTAAGAAGAGCCTGTTGTCAATTAAATGTTGGGGTTTTTTTCTTTGTTATCTGAAAGAGCTGTAAATCTGGCATTTGTTTTATCCCTATCATTTTGTTTGCTATAGGAACAGAGGACCAGAAGGGATCAGCATATTCTTAGGAGTTACTGCAGAGGAAGGATGCACACAGTTTATAAACTTATAGTGTCTGTGTCTACTTGAAAAACAGAAGCAATTACAAATATGTCATGATACAAATATGAATGATTTGAGGGGCTTTTCATAGAATCACAAAATGGTTTGGATTGGAAGAGACCTTAAAGCTCGTCCAATTCCAATCCCTGCCACGGGCAGGGACACCTTCCACTAGACCAGGTTGCCTCAAGCCCCATCCAACCTGGCCTTGAACACTGCCAGGGATGGGGCAGCATCTTTTATAAGCCAAGACCTTCAAGTTAATTGACAAAAAGCTGCTTCAAGCTAATAGTGGTGAGCAGATGTATCTCAGCGCCTCTCACTTGCCAGTGAACCCTGGTACCTAGGCAAAAAGTTTCACTTTTGTAGAAATACAAGCAGAAAAAGCTTGCCAAGAAGAGAGGATTAGTAATTTAGGGATGACGGTAGGGTACCTTTTTCATGTATTATTTCAGAACCTCATGGTCTTCCTTCTGTCCTCAGCATCACCAGTGCCGCAAGGAAGAGAGCTGCTGGGTTTCCTTAGCTTTGTCTTGGAGCTCTGTGACCTGATAGCACAGCTGCTCCTTTATATACCCCAAAGCACCTGAGACACAATTTCGAGCTGGGGTGGTGGGGTTTCCTAACCATGCTGCACCAGGAGTAACAGTAAAACAGATCTCTGACTTCTTCAACCTATTATCTACACTGGATATTAGCTGCAACCAACTGCTTCATTAAAATTGGCAGCCATATGAAGAGGACTCTTGAGGACAGTTTCCATTGCACTCTGCAATATACAGAACGTGAGGCTTTTTTTCTGGATTTACAATGAAATGAAATATCCCATTTATTATGAGGTCATTCCAGATTTTTTTTTAATTAAAAAAAAATACAAACCAACCCATCTGTGTTTGGCAGTGTGTCTGAAGCCGATATCAGCAACATCTGGGAGCACAGAGTTACACCTCACAGATGCTGAGCAACAATCTCACTGTAGCTAATGACAAAGGCGTTTGTTCCTCGCATATGAAAATTAGGCCCCAGGCCAAGATTTTCTCATTTAAAGTTAGGCACTGCAGTCACACTGAGTATCAGAAGCGTGTTCTAAATGTGCCTGCAACAGCATTGCATTTTTCAGATATGAAAGTCCTCTGCAGTTAAGCGTTACTCTCCTTTTTATCCAACCTGAAAAGCTGAGAGCAAAAGCAAACGGATAGTCGAGAGATCTGTCACACAGAAAGGCAAGATGTCCACTGATCTCTGTAGGAATTAACAGCCATCCATTCCTGGGCGGTCACTGAATTTTTGGGGAAGTATTACTTTAGGGAATTAATGAGAAAAAGCAACCTCTAAGTGCAGTGGGTTCATCTTCATTAAACAGTTTGCTGATTCTGCTGTCAGCCCTCAATATCACAGTATCAGTGGAGTGAGAAGTCCACTCCCTCAAGTCTCTTGCATATGCACTTACTGTTCATTATTTCTCTCACAATGCTTGACTCAGCATTAAATTAACCTCACCGACAGAAGGTGAATAGCTGTCATTATTTTTGGCTTTGAAATGGGAAAAAATCATGCTTCTGTGATAACACAACAAACATCAAGCAGAATGATCAGATGTATACACCTGCCTGAATGTAAGGTCACAGTGCACCTCTCAGAAAAGGTCATTTTCACTCCATTTGAAATAAGACAAGATGTGATCTATGGTCCTAACATGATAATCCAAGACCCTCAGTGAACTTTTTCCATTTCCAGAGAATGAGATGTAAGAGTGTTACTGCCTATATGGAATTCAGAAATTGTTTCAAAGCCACTGTGATGGGCCTAGAAAGCAGGCCTCAGATATTTTATTCAAAGCAATTTTGAGGGACTGTGTCTGTGTACTAAGGAGGTAGTCTGGCTGATGTTCTGAAACAGCAAACCCACAAATACTGGGGTTTATGTGAAATGAAATCCAGTATGGCTTGGCTACAGAGGCTGGCATTCAAAGAGCAGGGAAGTCCCAGATGGGTGATCCAAAAAGCCCATGTGTCAGTAGGAGCCTTGAAAACCATACAGCGTGACAACCTTGACGAAAAGTCAGAAGAGTGTCAGGGACTTGAGGTTTGGACAGGCAAGAGGAAGGCAGTGTGCCCCCCTTAAGAAGGGGACTAGGTGAGGGAGAAGGGATACAGCTACACAAGGGAGACAAGTTCTGCGTTTCAGAGGAAAAGCCATGACCTCAAGAGGATTCCTGAGCACCTCAAAATCCTGAGAATCTGTGAGTAGTAAGGAAATGGAGGCATAGGAATGTACAGAATGTTTTATTATTTCCTTGCATACATAGAATCGCAGAATGGTTTGGGTTGGAAAGGATCTAGTTCCAGCCCCCTGCCATGGACAGGGACTCCTTACACTAGACCATGTCACCCAAGGCTCTCTCCAACCTGGCCTTGAACACTGCCAGGGATGGAGCATTTACCAATTCTTTAGCAACCTGTTCCAGTGCCTCACCAGCTCTCACAATAAAGAACTTCTTCCTTATATCTGACCTGAACTTCCCCTGTTTGAGTTTAAACCCATTACTTTTTGTCCTATCACTACATCAGCACGTAAAGTAAAAAGTGATTGTGCTTCTAAATCTTTTCATAAGCACCTCTGTATGCTTTAGCCACATGTTTAACTAAAAACCTGAAGAAGTGAATTGTAAGTCCAGAGCACCTACCGGGCAAATCCTTTAAGCTATAAAGCGCTTAGGACTACACCTGGGGACTCAGATAAGCTAAGTTACAGGCTACTCTTCCTCTCCAAGGTTCAGAGGAAGGGAACCTGTGTCCAAACTTCACTGACTGCAGCCCATTCAGATAAATGTGTTTGGGATAAGGCACGACCCAAATGGGAGCTGTCTAATGAATACCTGGGCAGCAAGAGCTCTTGCTGTTGTGAAAGCAAGCACATCAACAACTGTGAGGCCTTGTCTCTGGGAACTGTGGTTTGTACCAGTCAGTGTAGGACCAGGCTTCACACTGGGCACATTAAATTGTGCTGATTTCCCTATGTAGCTCTTTTGAATTAATATGCTCAACTGAGTCCTCTTGGTAAAACTGCTTCCCAGATACAGAGTTCCTCTGCAAGGTCCTTTGGTGTCTGTGAAACAGGAATGTTGTAGCTAGCTTGACTGCTTTTGAAATTTCAACCATCACTTCGAATGCCATAAAATTGGCCTTTTCCCTCTTGTGAGCACAATTCACTTGAGGGCACTGAAGCAAGGCAAGTTCATATTTGTGCCTGTATATTGCTCATTCAGGTGATCAGGGGGGAAGTCACACTTCATTGCTGATGTGTTTGATCCTACATGGGATGAAAATCACAACACAGACTGCACAAACATGATGCTTACTTGCTTCCACCCTGCTCTGTTCTTACTTGTAGGCTTTATAACCTCTCTTAGGCATACTAGCATCCAAAGGGATGTAAACCCTGGTGCAGATTTAGAAGCAGACCCCTGCACTTAAGCAAGGTGAGGCAGAGCACTATCATAGGAAAGGTAATGCTGTAAAAAATAATTTTACATGGCACTACAAGGAAGATGAGACTAGATAACTCTCTTTCTTTGGAAATAAGAATGGCATTTCCCCTATTTATAAACACAGTAATTCATCTTACTCCATTTTTGTCCTCAAACTTGCTAAAGCAAGGGTGTTTTTTCCCATTTTATAGCCTGACACATTTTCAGCATTGATTTGTTTGTTTTTCTTAATGGGCAAACCTGTTGTACTGATGCACCCTGGTGCTGGGTGATATTAACAATCAGTGAGTGGTTCATGGCTGACACTTGAGAGTGCAAGCATTAAGTGATGGATTAAACTTGTCATTCAAGAGCTCTCTCCTGCTTTTATCTGTGGCATGCTTTGTCCTTGATAAAGATTCTTCGCAAATAAGAAAAAATGCTTGGAGTGCTCAATAAGAAAAGAGGAGAGATGAATCTGGGTAAAAGTGCGAAAATATTTCATACAAGTGATGAGTCATCTATTTCTATTTGCCATGTCTAATTCCAGGGATGTGTGAAAGCTGTGACTAGTAGGGGATACCCAGTGAAAAAGAAGCAGCTTGGCTGGAATTGAGCACCAAATTTGCAATCAGGCTCTTAATTAGAACACAAACACTGTCAAATAGTACCATTATCACCTATAATTGGTCCAACAGAAAGAAACACTAATTGTGACATTAGCAGCCAGAATGCTTTCAGGAGGGATCTCTGTTAAAATGCAAACACACTCATTGACATGATGAGGAAGATGAGAAAAAGAAGCTAATAAAAGAGGCTGTTATGCTTTAGCTTGGCAAATGGAAAGCTACTTTAGAAATACTCAATAGCTAAAGAAAGGGCAGGTACCTTAAGCAAAGCAGTAAATGAAATAATGAGCATTGTTGATTCAATGCCACTGTCTCAGGGAGCCAGAGTGATTACAATGTGATAAGCAAGACTCGGAATTTACTTTCTGCCTCATTAGCGTAAATTCTAAGTAGCTGCTTTGAAGTCAGTACAGTTGAGATTTACAGGCTTCCAGGTCTGGCCCCTCAATTACAGGCTCTGGATCAAAGCCTTGCTCTTTCTGGAACTCTGAGCAGCAAGGCAGAGAATGAGGAAATCGTAGAATCATTGAATGGTTTGGATTGGAAAGGACCTTAAGATCATCCAGTTCCAAGCCCCTTGCCATGGGCAGGGACACCTCAGACTAGATAGACCATGTCACCCAAGGCTCTGTCCAACCTGGCCTTGAACACTGCCAAGGATGGAGCATTTACCACTTCTCTGGGCAACCTGTTCCAGTGTCTCACCACCCTCACAGTAAAGAACTTCCTTATATCTAAACCCATCACCTCTTGTGCTATCACTACAGTCCTTGATGAAGAGTCCCTCTCCAGCATCCTTGTAGGCCCCCTTCAGATACTAGAAGGCTGCTCTGAGGTCTCCAGCAGCTTCTCTTCTCCAGGCTGAATCAACCCATGCCTTTCATAAATCAGATGCAAACTGATCAGCAATGTTCTGCCTAACCCAAGGGAGGAAAGATCTCCCAAAGGAAAAGTTGGGCTGTCAACTGTTCTGTTGGTCTACCACACCTGTCAGGCAGTTCAGCTCAGCAGGCTTGAGAAGCAAGACCGCACTGCGTGGAGATCTTCTCCATGCTCTATCCCTATGCAGTCCCAAACAAAATATACGTAGCCATATCCCACTGGGATTCCCTCAGCTGGGAAGCTGCCAAGCTGACATGTCTAGTTACAGAAAATTTTATCTGGGACTGGTCTCCATCCTCAGCTCTCTCTTTAAATACTTGATGTGTACAGACACTTTGCTTTGAGGCCTTGCCAGTGCACCTTGGATCTAATACATATGCAGAGTACAGATAACCTGTGGCTGGAGACTCAGTGGGAGGGGGAAAGAATAGATAGCATCTTCCTCTGTTCTGTACACTAGCAGGACAGCTTATACTCAGTAGTTGCTATTTCTTCCCAAACTCTAGCTGAAAACCACTCTTCCTAAACACCATCTCCTTGTTGGGCTTCGTTCTTCAGCAGTATTTCTCTCCTTTTCCTTTAGTGACATCTTAACATGCTTGTCCAAATCACAATCTCCACATCTGGCCATGCTGAAGCCTTTCCAACGCAGAGTTCCCTAAGGAGCTGACACTGTTTACATTCTACAAGTACAAGCAGAAATGTTAAACCAAAGCAATTTCTGATGTCTGCTTAGTCTATTATATACCCATCTTCCACTCACAGTACTCCAGCTCCCAAAAGTCTTCTGACTTTTAATTGATTTGAGGCTGCATGACATTGCTCAGCTCTGTCACCCCAGCAATATTTCCCATGAAATTCTGGCAAAGGTTTGCTAGAATGTGGATATATGATGTTTTCTGGGTCTTTTCCAACATCTACACGGTTAACAATTAGAGCCCCGGCAGATAATACACTTTTCCTGGTACCGTTTTTTGTAATGTTTGAGGTTGGTGAGTCTTTCATTGTCAGAATGTGCCTCCCAGGGGTGTCACCCCCTCAGCTCTTGTACACCGCTGTGCCTCTCCCACTGAAGTCCCCTACCTGGCTTGTTCTCTTTTTTGCTGACACTGAAATGTAGATCTACCAATGTGACTTTTCCCCTCCACTGTAAAGGTTAGTACTGTGTTTAATCCCCCCTTCCCTCATCGTCTGAGACTACCTTGCTTTTCCTCCACTTCTCAAAATTAACTGCCAGTGACAGAGTCAATTCATTAGCTAAATTAAAATCCTGAGAAGCATATTGTCCAGACCTGCTGAGCCCAGCCTAGCACAGAGTTGAACAAAGCATTTCCTTACCTGGCCTTCATTGGTAATGTGCATACCACTCTTCCTGTTAAAGACCAATTTGAAAAGGAGATAAAAAGGCAGGTCAGCAGCTCGCCCACTGGAGATCCCTCATTGATTTCTTTGCCCCTCTTCACTCATTAATGGGTCCATTTTCACTTTTTCTATATATTAACAGCTGTTCCTATTTCATTTAAAGCCTATTAATAAAGTCATGTCTTCATTTCAGTTTTCAGCTCTAACCTGCTAGTGTTTTGTGGGAACAAAACAAAGTAATACAGTGGGAAAAGTACACATCTCCATACTGTGATGCACTACCTGATTTCCCTTGGACTGTCAACTAACAGCCTGTTACCTGCCATGAGTCTCAGAATCCTACTTTTTTTCCCCAAGCACATGAAGATTTTCACTGAGTGCCATGTGTGCTCTAGGAATGCAGCAGTGACTTCATCACCACCTAAATGCAGGCAAACACTGACCATCCTCCTTTTGTCTTGTCCCCAGGCATCTCAGGGCTTTTTCCATATTGTCCCCAAGGGAACATCCCCCAGAAAGGTGGCAGAACCACTTGCGTCTGTGCAGCGCCTACGGGGGTGACATTGCCCAGAAACAAATTCTCTTAGGTCTGGCCATGACAAAATCTTCTGCTCAACTGCTTTTTTGGCAAATGTAGTAGAGGAGGCAGAGGCTAAAAAGGTAAGGGTGGATGATTCAACTCCAGGTGACAGCACCCACAGATACAAAGGGGGAATATGAGAGAAGACTGCAATGTGCCACCACACATTCCAGTCTCATTCTGAAAGATTAGGGAATGAAGTTCCTACTCATGCCAGCCTGACATACCACTGGGGTGAAGTCTGACTTCCTCATTAAGATAAGGATCAGTGAGATGCCTGTGTAGTTTCCAAGATAAAAAGTAAACTTGAGGAGACATGGTCTGTCTTGGCAAGATATTGAGCATAAAGGAACCAATTGAATTGTTCTGTTCCTAGTACACCAGTTGAAAATCTGAATCATGGCCTGGGTCTAACCAGTTGCAGTCAATAGCAGGGTGACCAAGCACCAAGCATTGGGCTTGGATCAATTGAATTCCAGGGGAAAATACTGACAACTGGAAGCTGTAGAAGTCCCACAGCAGTGACTTTGTTCCATAACCTGCCTGTGGAGATTTTTAGAACATTTCCTGTGCCCACCACAGCACTTCCTGTAGTAACTGTCAGTCTTCTCACTAGTATGCAACACTCAGGTGGAGTAAAAGGATAGTCCAAAATGACACAGTGAAGAGGGCAGATTTGAGGATATAGTTCTTGATCCACAATTGCACGCATTTATATGATTATCCACTAGAGGAAAAGAAGAGGCTGAATGAAAAGCCCAATGGCCCATGATTAATTGAGTCCATTTGACTTTTTTTTCCAGTAAGGAATCTGAGCTCAAAGGAATAGCAGCACACAGACCCATTTGAAATATTTCTGTGTTGGATTTTATGTTACACAACACTTGTATGTATTTCAGTATGTTTCCAGTCATGTTCCTCTCCTAAGAAAAGGCAAACTGAGCCCCAGAGAACCATTGAAGCTTAAGTGAAGGATTAGGGTTCACATCTTGGGCAGGTAAATCTAACAGACCGTGAAATAGGAAATGCTGAGGGAAACCGAGTGTATGTCCAAAGCCCATTAGTGTCTCCTAGAGGAATGCCACCATCTTGGGTGGGCTTTGAATTAGTGCACCCGCACAAGGCCGAATACGGCACAAAAGAGGCTACTTTGTTCCCTGTGAAGTCTATTATCAAACTGGTCCTTCAGCCATTGCCCTGAAGTTCTTTCTGCAGTTCTTCTGTGCAGGAAAGGACTTTGATTCCCTTTCCCAGTGTCGCACCTGCAATCACGCTCCTTGGCACTACAATTATGGAGGCATTACACTGTGGTTCTGCTCCACAATATCTGTGGATTAACATTAATTTGATATAAGCAGAAGAACAACTGCATGACAGAATAATTGCACGCTAATGATTATATACTTAAAGTACCTGGCTTATAAAAATATACATGCACTAAGTATCAAACTCAAGAGATAATAATAAGTCATTAATTCATATAGGCAACTTCCAGAAATATGAATGAGTTATGATTAGATATCCTAAGGCACAGCACTAATGTAATTACAGTAATTATATTGTATTTATTAAAGAGAAAAAAGAGGGAAATTGTTGCATGAACCTTTCTTAAGGCTGTTGTTTTCACTCTGAAATGGGAGAATTTTGCTCAGGTTTTTAGAATGTCTTATGCTTTAAGATGTCTCTTCCCCTACTTCTCACAATTTTTTTTCTCTCCCCTACAGAGGAAAGCCATCTAGGGTTGTTTTGGGATGCCACCCTTTAAGGAGGGAAGGAAAGAAGCCAGGAAGGAAAGGAAGGGAAGGTAAGGAAAGAAGGGGAAGGTTTTAGGAAAAAGGATGGCAGGAAAAGGAAGAGAGAGGAAAAGGAAGAGAGAGGGAAAGAAAGAGAGAAAACTGGACAGCTCTGTCCACCACTGGCTGCACAGAGACAGAGAAGGGAGAGTAGAAGTGGGGAATGGGACCCCAGATCCTCTCACCACACATGGGGGAGGCTGGGCTTGGGCACCAGTGCCCGGCCCCACAGGGACATGTAGAAGTGCATCTCCAGTCGTGCTCTTCCCAGAGTGCTGGGCCTGCCCCAGCCCCATGCCAGGGGACTGTACACCCCCACCCCTATCCCCAGGGACCAAACATCCCCAGCCCCATACCCAGGGACTGTGCATCCCCCAGCCCATACCCGGGGACTATACATCCCCCAGCCTGTGCCAAGGAACCATAACATCCCCAGCCCATACCCGGGGACCATACATCCCCCAGCCTGTGCCAGGGAACCATATATCCCTCAGCCCGTACCCAGACCATATACCCCCAGCCCTGTGCCATGACCGTACATCCCCAGCCCCATACCCCAGCCCGTACTGGGCCGTGCCCTCGCCGTGGCTGCCGGCCCATTTTTTTCTCAATGAACGCACTCTCCGCCGCGCTCGCCTTCCCCGCCCGCCCCGCCCCCGCTGTATTTGCATAATGAGGGCTACCGGGCACGGCATTGGCTGCCGGCGGGCGGGCTCGGGCGTGATGTCAGCGCTCGCCGGGTAATGCCTGCGTTGTGGCGGGTAGTTGGAGCCGGCAAAGCCCGCGTAGCGGCGGCTCCGGGCGGACGGGCTCGGTGGTCCCGGCCCCGCTGTGCCGGGGCTCCGCAACGGACCGGCCGAGCCCCGCATCGCGCTCCGAAGGCGGACCGGCCCGGTGCAGGGCTCCCCGGCGCCGCTTCGTGGCAGCCAGCCCTGCGGACCGGGTCATGGCGGGGTACAGGCTGCCCGCACGCCTCCTGGCCGCCGCCTGCCTCGCCCTGAGCTTGGCCCCGGGAGTGGTGGGGCCGCGGGAGAGTCCCGGTCTCTCGCGGGTGCAGAGGAGGAGCCTGGCGGTGGACTTCGTCGTACCCTCGCTGTTTCGCACCTACGTACGGGAGCTGGTGCTGGGGCCGCCGGGGCACTCCGCGGCGCGGTGCCGCTTGCGCCTGGACTGCGCGCCCCTGCTCCACGCTGCCCGCGGGGGGCTGCGAAGGGCCGCGCCGCCCGGCTCCCCCGGCGAGCCCTCGGCGGCCGGGCGGCGGCTGCGGCGCGCCAAGCAGCTGGTGCTGGAAGTGGGCGAGGGCAGCCTGCGGGACGGCTGCTCTGGCGAGCCGCCGCCGGGCTCCGGCGGGGCGCAGCTGGAGTTCAACCTCACCGAGCTCTTCTCCTGGTGGCTCCGCGCCGGCGACGGGCGGCTGCGGGTGCGGCTGATGCCCGAGCGCCGCGGCGCCCTCCCAGGCAGCGAGCGAGGGCTGTCGGCGGCCATCCGCGCCGCCCGTCCCCGCCTCCTCTTCCACGTCTCCGCGGCAGGTGAGCCGTGCGTTGCATGCCGCGCACCGCGCCGGGCAGCACCCTTCGACCGCCCTCACCGCGTGCGACCCCGCGGAGTCCCCGCGGGCATGGAGTCCTGGCTGTGCAGTGTGCTCGGTCCACTGGGACGCGCGTCCAGCCTCTCCGCGCCGTAGCCCCGGTCACCGGCAGCCCGGCGGGTGCGGGAGGCGCAGCTTCTCCCGAGCAGTCGCGCCTTCCCCTAACAGCTTGTCCTTAAGTGCTGAATGCACCAGTGCGGAATGTATGGAGGAGCTTTTGCGGGGGCTGCTTTGAAAGCGCTGAGGGATTTTAGCGAAATGGCAAGAGTTGGTTTGTGCCAGACAGCCGCAAGTGAACCTCAGGGGTTAAAGTGTCGTTAGTCGAAGGACAGCAAGATCAGGTTCTTTGAAAGTTAAAAGATAGCATACTAAAAAGGGAAGCTTCCTCAAAATGCTGCATGTGATTCCAAGGTTACACGCTGTCAGACTTCAGGGAACAGCACAAACATTTCCAAAGCTGGGGCTGGCTGCCAAATTTGTACGTTAATGCTATGGGCTATTGGTATCGATAATATAGCTCTTTTTGAAACATATAAGGTAGTGGCTGACAGACAAACCTGCAAGGTGATGTTTTTCCTCCAAGTTTCATATATCTGTGAGTTAATTTCTATCCCTTTTAAAACCAAAAAGGACCCTTAGTGAACCACGCTGTATCAGCTACAGTAAGACAAGAAGTTATACAGCTGAGGATGGTCATGTAGTACTAGTACTGATGGGAAGAGAGAACCTTCCTTAAAGTTTTGGCTCTGGATGGCAGGGATTTGTAGCCACGGTATGGGGCAATTCTGTTACCTCAAATCAAGGCTCTGCTTTGGGCCAGTGGCCAAGAGAGATTTCCATTCCGTGTGTGCGTTGTACCTTTAACATGAGCTCTGATTCATGCTCCCACTAGAAGAATATAATACCTAGAGGGCTGCAGGGCCAAATAATTTGTCACAGTGAGTTTGGTTAGGTAGCTTTTATGAAGCTGGGTAGAAGTCAATGGTGTGTCCCTGAGTAGCCACCTACTTAATGGACCACAGAATGTACTTAAGTAAATTCACAGGAGGTGAGAGAAGTCAGTGCTGGGTTTGGAATACAAAGTTGGAGCAACTGGTTTTCTTACCCTCAGCTGAATATCTACATACCGAACGCATCTCATTGCTGCTGCCTGAAACAAAATCGAAGCAGGCTGTCAGAGCAGGCTGGGGGTGTGAGTTTTCCACTCGCGGCTGAAGTCAGGAACCTGGGCTGCCAGTTCTGGCAGAGATAGCGCAGAGGTGCTGCCTACCACAAGGTGGCCAGGGAAGGCCAACACACCACCTTCCAGCAGGTCTTACCTTGCTCCACTGCAGTAAAAAAGAGAAGAATTAAAGACACCAAACCCTACTATCTTTTCTTTTTCTGTTTGAGGGATTTGTTGTGGGTAGCAGTTATTTTGCTTTACAGATCTCCCTCTTTGGCAGTGATGATACAAGCCTTAGCTTTTAATGCTTTCTTGACTCTGGTGCTTATAGCAGTAAGGCAGCTGGAGGGCATACATTTGTTTTCTTTGAGGATGAAGGTGTGTTTTTAACCTGGGTGAGATGCATAAATGTGAACTTAGAGGTTCTCTGATCTTGTGAATACACTGCAGATGGAGCTTTAACCAAAGTTAGTAAAACCCACAGCTTTTTGTGTTGTCTGTTGTCTTGCTGTTGAGAGGAAATGCATGTTTTCCAAGACAGATAAGTAGTTAGCTATGCCCCTGACAAATCCTGCTGGAGACAAGGCTTTGCTGCTCCTCCTGCAACACAGTCGTGCAAAGTCAATTGTAGGGATGCAGGAAAAGGAAAACCAGAGGGAAGGAATATGGACTTCATTTACCTATATCACAGTAATAACTTCTAATAGCTGTCTGTAACCTGTAAAAACCCGACTTTCTTCTTGAATTCTACACCAAGGTTGCTAACATGCATAAGTTGTGTCACTAACAGGTTACATCTCTTTTTACAGCAGTGTTGCCTTAGTGCAGTTCTCCTGTTACCTGGCTTTGTACTGGCTTTGGTACATGGGTTTGTTTAAAAACATTACAAATCCGTCCTTGCTGCTTTGGTGCTGTATGTGAACACTGTATGTCACTGCCATGCCTGAATTTGTCCCGTGTAGCCCTGCTGACAGCAGGATGTGCTGACACAGTGATCACAGCATGAGCAGCATCCACCAGCCCTGAAGGATGCAGGTTCCAGCAAGTATTAACACCACTGCAGCTAATGTGGTGTTAACTAAAGCCCTTCCTCAGGCAACTGAGCCTTTCCTGCATTGGGTAAGCTAACTGCACATGGGTTGCAAACAACACAATCCTCCCATCAGCAATGTATGCTTATGTCACTTATGGTGACATACTTAGCTTTTTATTTCTGCTTTTCTCTCTCTTGTGCTGAGGATGCCCCGGATTGCAGTACTTCCCAGGAAAAAGATAGAATTGCCTTGCTATGTTACTTTAGCCAAATTAGCCACCATGTGAACAGAGAATGAAATATATTTTAGGATGACAACAAATTGCAAGAGGAGGAATTCCCATTGACATTAAGAGTGACAACTTTAGCTGTTCTACTCTCCAGTGCTGGCTCAGGGATGTTTAAGTGGAGTGAACCTTTTCCCTTCTCAACAGCATGTTTGCACAAAGCTTAAAGCAATTGGTCTCTGTGTGTTATTGAACAATTAGTAAAGGGTGTGCTTACTGGGCTGCTGTTGTTTAACAGACAGACCATGAAGTTCACAGGAATTTCTGCGGGGCTCTCCTGCACATGTGCTCAATGCCAGATTTTTCTCTCACACTCATCCTCCTGGAACAGAGTAACATGCAAGAAAAAGCGTCCATTTAGAGAATGGAAGTCCTCAGCCCATCTGCCACTTCTGTGGCAGCTTGGCCTTTGCAAAATCAGGTAACAGGGAGTTTTCGTCTCTTGGAATACTTTCAGAATTCAGATTTTCTGCTTCTCCTTCCCCCAGTGCTTCTCTGGGACAAAAAAATCAATATCAATCATTTCTGTGGAAGAGCACACCACATAAAATGCAGAGGAGGGGAAGGGTGAGCTTGGTCGCAGTTCTGCACGTCTAACATACTTTAGGCAAACTTCCCAACTGTGAGGTTGCTGTTGACTTCGCTCTCATTGCCTTTGGTTTAGACTGGAAATTCCACCTTGCCTCTGAGGAAACCTTTCTCAAAAGAGTTTAATCCAAACCAGTGCATTGCCATGGGAAACTGAACAGCTAGCAAACCTTTCTGTCAGAAGACTCCTAGTACTGGTCTTACAGGTTTTGCTATATAGTGTCGAGACACAGTGGGTCTGTATTCTGGACAGGTTACTGAGCTTTCTTGGGGGGAAAAAATCCAGAATTGTCTCTATATAGACACTGTGAATTAAAGGACTGTTTGAGCATTAGCACTGACCACCTTTCATGACTGATCCTCTGCTGCTGGCTTGAAATTACTCCCAGGGCTTCTAAGATCAGACAGAGTTGCGTATGTTTTGTGCAGAGGTCTTGGGAGGGCCTTCTTGGCAAATCCATCCCACAGACAATTCAGTGTGGGGAGGCAGAGATTGGGGTTAGCCCAAGGTGAGTGCTCTACACTGGCATGGGCTCTGTAGCCATCCCAAGTCCTTGCACCCCAACCCTGCATTGATATTTGGACTTGTATAATGTTAATGTCCTGGGTAAGCAGTCCACTCACTGTAGGGCACCTGAGCCACAAATGTTGCTCAATAGGTTTCATGTGAGTTTACTCAGGAAGTTTAATAAGCTGAAATGGCCATAAAACAAATTCCCATGATAAGAAATTGCTAGTTACATATGCAAAGGTGGGAAGTGTGTGTTAAAAAGGGGCATATGGGGATGAAAATGAGCCATTCCTCCCTCTAAAGGTCAATGTACTTTCATTCATGAAATGGATTTAACATTCCAATTATATTTTTTAACTAGCAATGCATAACTTTTCATCCTCAGGCTACGTGAAATACTACTTCTGCTCTGTGGCCTTCATCTAAAATTTTATTAACTTGCCACATGTATTTTCCCTGCAATTGTCTGCATTCATGACATACCAGTGCTATAATAATGCTGAGGCAATTAGGCTTTACATCTTTAGGGTACTGCCACCATGCACCTGAACTCATTTGCAGAAGCCCTTTGCCTAAAGATTAGAAAGAACTTCAGACTAGATGAAAATGTGGTTTGGAAAGTGGACATTTTGTGAATGAAAATTAGAGCTCCGAGCTGAAATCTGACTGCAGGGAAGTCTGCAGAATTCTTTCTGCAAATTTGAGGGGTACCAGCGTTTAATGAAGGTCTCTTAGTTGTACTTTTCTTCTGTTACCTTTTTTTGCTCTTGTTTCTCTGCTTTCAAAGAACAAAGTTTGGAGTTGGGCTGTACTGAGAGGAAACTGGTAAAAGACATCAGTCACTTTCCAGTTGCTGTTTTTATCTCATTCTTGACTGTACATAACATTTGAGAACTGACCTTGCTCTTCAGTGGCAAAACTTGGTGAATAAGCCTGCAGTGTTGTAGTAGGGCTTCTGTCAGTTTTCACTGTAGTGCAAGTGATTTTGCACTTTGCCTCGGCTATCGGGCCAGCTTTACAAGTCCAAAGCTGAAGGATGGGCCTGGGTTGCACTGGAGTTTACCCTAGACATGAAGTAGTGCGAATTGAGGTTTTCCTTGAGTTGTCCTGGGTGCTAGTGTGCTGCATGCTGATTAGCATTTGCTAAAGCACAGATTCTAAGTGTGTTTAGGAGCATCTTTCCCAGGCCTTCCTGCCCTAAGTATTAGCTCTGTAGCACCTCCCTCTAGACCAGACTGGTGCTCTTCAGAAGTGTGGATTTAGTCAGGTCACAGTGCGTCTTCTGGAACTGTAAATGCCTAAAACAGATGGCCTAGTGATGGGTTTGTTTGGCTTCACGGGCAGCACAATCCTTGGTCCTGCCTGTTCCTGTCCAAGGCACTTTCCTACTCCTTCAGCACACAAAAAAACCTCATAACATATGACTCACTTGACTGATGGTGCTTTGTTCACTATTTCTATGCTGATCACAAAAATTTTGGGCTTTACAAATTTGTTGCCAGTTATTTGGTAGATAATATTAGAAATGATGCTCTGTCTTCACATGGTTCACAGAAAAGACGCAGTCATCACTATTCCACATGGCTTTGCTTGGTCCAGAGTTATGAGGTGTCACTGACAGTCAGGATTGCACACAATGTGTTTGATTTCTGGGCCTGTTTTCTGGAAATTTTGTTTATTTTTAGACTCAATGTTCTTATGATTTTTCTTATTCATAAGCATGTCCCTGCAAGGGCATGTAGTGACAAGACAAGAAGGAATGGCTTTAAGCTGACAGAAGGGAGTTTTAGGTTAGGCATTAGGAAAAAAGTATTCACTATGAGGGTGCTGAGGCGCTGGCACAGGTTGCACAGAGAAGCTGTGGCTGCCCCATCCCTGGCAGTGTTCAAGGCCAGGTTGGACGGGGCTTGGAGCAACCTGGTCTGGTGGAAGGTGTCCCTGCCCATGGCAGGGGATTGGAACTGGGTGAGCTTAAGGTCTGTTCCAGCCCAACCCACTCTGTGATTCTGTGTTCAGTAAAATAGCCATAAACAGACACTAAAAGGGGTACAAGTATAAGTTTATTATGTTTATTTTTTTTTATTTGAATGAGCATTTATAGCACATCTTAAAACCATGTTTTCTCTAATCTTGCTGTGCTTTTATTTCTGCATGCCTAAAAACAGGGAATAAATACCTACAGCAAAGTGTACTGAGAGACTCAAGTGCTTTATTATACAAATGCAGAGACATCCTTCAAAATCAAGGGCAGTTTTGCAGTGTCTGATTGAATTGGATTCTGAAGTAGTCTGGTCATTTGGTTCACTGCAGATCTCACGTGAACATTACATGATAGGAAATAAAATCTCTGTTTGTGACAATGATTGTGCATTAGCCAAGGAAAGTAGAAAAAGTGAGGGGAGATTGGCAGCATTTAGCACTTAGAAAATTCCCAAATCCATGAGCATCATCATAGTAAGGAAGGTATCACCTTTTAGGTATCAGTGCCAGTATCACCTTTTAGGTATCGGTGCCAGTATCACTTTTAGATATCAGTGCCAGCTCATTTTTGGGAGTCCAGGATGTGATTTTCTTCCCAAGCAACAGCATATTCTGCATTGTGCCTGAATGTTTCCTGTCTTTCTTTCTCATACCAGAGCAACCCCTTGGGCTACCCAGCACTAGAGTAGTGAGCTCAGAGATCTGCTTTTCTGGCACAAGTGGCTTACCTAACAGCAAACAATTCAGGTTGCCTCCTTTCCAAATCTCTTTCTACTTACTGAGCCACAGCATCTGTTTGCTGAGAAGCCACTTCTGAACTCAGTGGGGCCGCTGTGACTGCAGTGCTGAGCTGAGAAAGGTCCTTTATGAAATGTGCCACATTTGTCTTGCTTCTCTAATTCAGAAAAATTTGGTTGGAGAAAAATGTCTTGGAAGCATAAATGCAGATTTGATAAGTCTGACCTTTCTTTTCTTGCGAACAATAAATGTCAGAAAGCTTAAAATGACAAGCTGGAATGGCTGGAGGTTATTTATGTGTTTAAATATTTAGGCAAGAAACACATTTTGAGACTGAAGTCTAATTTACATGAGTATTTTGATTTATGACTGAGGTGGCCAAGTACCTTCATGGTTGCCGCTCTCCTGCTTAGCATTGCTACTCAGAAATTCTCTGTGACAGCAGAGATGGGACTTGGGTATCTCTGCTTTCAGATACTATAAACTACATCAGTTGCAGTGAAGGAGAATCATTGTCACTTGATAGTTACGTAGGATCTGTGACGTGGTTGAAGTGGTGTTGCTGTATCCAGTAGAAAGAGTTGGTGGCCAGCTGCAAACAGACTTCAGAAAAGTTTCTAACACAGGCACTAAACTGTTGTGCATAGATGGAATCCAGCATGGAAAAACAGGTACTGAATGTGAAGTGATCCTCATAGTTTGAAACCAGTATATTAGTTAGTATTTTGCACTTATTTTTCCTTTGGCCAAAGAAGTTCACTAGGTAGCTGCAAGAATCAAGTTCTGCTTTGACTTTCAGCTTCATTATCTAGTGACCATGGCACAAAGTGAGCAGGAGGAGGAGAGAATCACATGAAGAATTTGGCTTAGAAGAAGGGCTGTGCCACTGACATCTTGTGTGACACTGAATACTTCCTTCATGGTACATACTTCCTTTATAACGCAAGGGTAGTTTTGGCTGCTTTTGGACTCCACTGGTAGAAGGTACTATTTTTTTGTATTACTGGTGCTTTTACTTTCCAAGAACCTCAGTGAAGGTAATATGGTGAAGTTTGAACTCTGAGATTTCTAAGGGACAAGCTAAAGCAGTCTTCCAGTATCTGAAGGGGGGCTATAGGGATGCTGGGGATAGACTATTCATTAGTGAATGTAGTGACAGGACAAGGGGTAACGGGTTAAAACTTAAACAGGGGAAGTTTAGATTGGATATAACGAGGGAGTTCTTTACTGTAAGGGTGGTGAGGCACTGGAATGGGTTGCCCAGGGAAGCTGTGAATGCTCCATCCCTCGCAGTGTTCAAGGCCAGGCTGGACAGAGCCTTGGGTGGCATGGTTTAGTGTGAGGTGTCCCTGCCCTTGGCAGGGGGGTTGGAAGTAGATGATCTTAAGGTTCTTTCCAACCCTAACTATTCTATGATTCTATGATTCTATGATTCTATGATTTGTTCCCATCTTTGCACTGGTAATCATAGGACTTCTGTTTCCTTCACTTCAGTGACAGCAAGCTTCTGAAACTTAAAAATGCCATCAGTTCTGTTTGATCCTACCAGAGGTTGAGTTTCTGGGTTTCTTTGAAAAATCATGAGCCCTGCCTTTGACTGTTAAAACACCACCCATCTTGAAGTCAAATGGTCCAGTCTGGATTTGCCTTTTGGATACTTTGTGAGGCTTATGCCAGGGTTGCTCTTGGCCCCACAAAACATGGAAGAGAAGAGGATAGGCTGTAGTTCCTCTGCCTGTGGCCAGCTGGCCAGGGTACGTTCATCAGCTGCAGCTGGGCATCATGGAATGGTCTGGGTTGGAAGGGCCCTTAAAGCTCATCCAGTTCCACCCCTCCTCTGTTTGCAGTGAGGAGCTCCAGGTGTTGGCTGTTGTTTGGCTAGTGGTGGTTGCTGAGCAAACTGAGTGCTGGCTGTCCTGGGAATCGACAACATTGTGGAGTTAGTGGGAGAAGGTTTGTCCTTTATGGTTTCCTACTTAAGGTATCAGAAAGTAATGCAGAATGGGGGATTTGAGGTTGTTTAAAACTTTGGTGGCCTGCCTGTTTCTTCCTGCATTACAGATGGCAAAGTGGAGATGCTAGGCAGGACCCTTTCATCTACATGGTTCTAGAAATGTGGGGCATCCTCTTTGTAACTTGTCTCTGGCAACTCTTCAGTTCAGTTTGAGCATCTCAAAAGCTTTTTCAGTGGTAGCCCAATGTTTACAATGAGGCAGAGCTACCTTTTCTGCCCAAACTGTGGCATGTGGTGAATCCATTTTGGACTGAGACTTCCCCTGTAGCAATGTGCTATGAAGAAAGAGGTGCTTGCTCTTCCTGCAAGCTTCTCCCCATTTCTTTGCTGACAAGCAACTCTCTCTGGTCTCATATGTTACAAAACTTTGTGATGAAAGGAAACCATGACTTGATCTCTGAGTTACAAGCTGGAAAAGGGAGAGAAGAAGGTTCTGTGTAAGGTGAAGAGCAGAGAATACTTGGTGGTGAATGCAGGGGGAAGAAGCAAGGATGTTGCAGTGGTGAGGGTGGGAGCACAACGTGATACGGCTATGTGTGTATTCTTCTGTATATTTCTTGGTGTCTGTTAGGAAGAGGTAATAGTAGTCTAAGTGGGCATACTGGAAATGGTGTTTCTCCATATGTCAGACTCTTTCTAGGACTTCTATGTTAATGAAGATTTCTTTCCAGCTCAGTTTTGAAAGCTCACATGGTTCTTCTGAATGCAGTCAATGTAGTACCTGTGATGTGCAGCTGCGTATCTGTGACTTCACCTACTAGAAATCTGTGGTGATCCTTCAGAGCCCTGCAAGTTGCAGCAAGTCTCTAATTGCAACCTGTGCACTGGCATTTGCCTGCTGTTTCTGCTGGCCTGTTAACTAACAAACTATCTCAGATGCATCAGATCTGGGCTTTTTATAACTTCTTTCATGCTACATTCTCAGATTACTTTAAGCCTTACCACCCTGGTGACAATGCTAAGCATTATTATATCTATTTTACTCAGACATCATAGAAGCCAGGCATGGAAAAGGCATTATTTGATTGAGTTAGATTGCAAGTGCTGAATACAGTTTTCTCATGTAGAATATACTAAAGAGTGTTGTGTCTCTCAGCTTCAGCCAAAAAGCCAAGAAAGAGCAAGAGGCTCGGTAACTCACTAGAAATACTGCAGTAGTTATTGGCAAAACCACCTTCGAGTCTCTCTGCTCAACACTGTGTTTGCAACACTTGTCTCTCAAATAAATCTAGTTTTGTCACGTTCCACGCTTTCTATGCTGTTGTCTGCTTTTGGGAGCATATGTGATCTGCTGAACCTTCTCCTGTGTTCAGACATCGCCCTGTGGCTTTTCTGTTTGTGGGGTAGCGTGTGTCAGCAGTAGCGAGCATGATGCAATCGTTATTTCTGAGGGACATTTCATTATTGATGGTAATTAAACTTGAAACTAATGAGAAAGGATTACTTTTCAGGGCTGGAGAAGAGGCCAGAATAGCTATTATAGGTTAATTATTCTTCTAAAAAACTTTGTTTAAGTAACAAGTAATTTTGTCAACTTTTCTTCTTACGTTGTAGAAGAGCCTTCTTTGAAGAGGATTTGAAATACAATTGCTGCACTGACCTCATCTAGCTCTCAATCAGTAATCTCCTTCCATCAGCAAAAGGTTAATAAAATCTTTAAGGAAAGGAATTCTGTGCCTTACCTATGTGTAGACAATTCAGAATAGGTATCCCTGCAAGTATTTCCTATTACCCTTCTGTGTGATTTCCTTGGCATACTTTCTACGTTTGAAAAATGTTGTATTCCATAAAGCTTGCAAATGTAATGGTTGCTTTGCAAAACAGGTTCATTCCAGAGGCAGGGAGCAAATCTAGTCAGGCTGGCTTGAGAGTTGCACGTAAGTCAGAGGCTGCTTCCCTTTGCTTTCAAAGGACTGGACCCTGTGGTCAACCTTCAGTCTGTCCTCACTTTACAGGGCACTGGAGTGTCCGTCTGATGATTGGCATTTGCTGAATAACCAAGGAAAGGAGAAGACAAGGCTCACTTTTTGTAGGAGCCAATGTCTCTCTCACTGGGAAGCGCTATGGCTTTTGGTGGGGAGGACTCGCACTGGTCCCCTTTGCTCCTTCCTAGCTCTCAAGTTGTCACTTTCTTCCTCTGGGAGTCTTCTCCTGTAGAAATGAGTAATGGCTTCAGACTTGCAATTCTGTGTTACAAAATGGAAAAGGGAGAGCTGGATTAGGGTTAGCTGGATGAAATGTTTGTGGACAAGGAAGATGTCAGTCTTGAGCTGTAGATGTTAGGGCGGCTTGTGCTCCATTAACCAGTTGCCTGATGCCTTCTGTCAGGGCACCTCCTTTGCAGATAGGGAGCTCTTGGGTTAATGTGAGGGCTGTGAAGGCAAATGTCTGTTTTGGAAGGTGATGCCGTGAGCAACAATGGCTCAGATGAACTGTGGGATGTTGCAGCTTAGGAAAGCCCCTCGGTGGTGGGGCGATTTACTTACTAAGTGCATTTTACCATCTGAGGTGTGACACAGTGTCTTAAAAGGGCAGTGTTCACCAGTCCTGAGTTCAAGGACAGAGTTGCATCCTCTGTCTGGGCATTGGGATCAAGTTCAAAGATAAAATATCCTCTGAGGAATGGCTTTTGCCACAGGACTCTGCTTAGGCCAGCTCATAGGATGTTGGATAAAAACTTCTATTTGAAGTGCTGACTCCTATTTGCAGTGGAAGTTTTGAATCACACAGAGATTGATCAGAAGCTCAATGTTTCCTTCTGTGCCTTGCCAGCCTACTGTCCTTTATCTCCTGAAACAAAGCAGCATTAACTTTTAAGATCTGATTCAATAACATTTTATGGATAATAATTATGACTGATATTAAGCCTTCAGCAACCACTGTATGGAGACTTCATGTATTGAGGTTTATTAGCAGTGTAACCTATCATTTTACATCGGTTGTAAAGCAGTATCAACTATACAGATAAAAGGAAAAAGAAGTATCAATGAACTATTTCCCTCTGCTGCTCTGCAGGGTGTTCATGTGCCTGCCTCTAAATATTGCTGGCACAGTGGGAACTTGCTGGGGAAGAGTTTTTGTTTACAGAGTCTGTTTGCGCAACTGCAGGGTTGTGATGAATGAACAAATGAGTGAATGAATGAGCTGCAGCAATCCTCTGCTGGGAAAAGGAATCCATTAGTGCATGCACTCTGGAGACCAATCGATCGTTCTTTCCCTTTTAATAAGAAATGTGTGAATTCAAAGTTTTCAGAGATGCTATATAGAGACAACCTCCATTGCTTTCTCTGAGCCTTATCCCAATAGTGGAAGTTCTTTAATGCATGAAACTTCTTTGGACACCCCATGTTAGTGATTTAGGTTTTTTTTTTTTTATTCAAAAGTTTCCCAGTTTTACTGATCTCACCAGGAAATAGTTGTATGTACACTGTTTATGGAGATCTTCACTGAAACAAACTGAAGACCAGGCTGAGCAGAAGAAAGCTCTGGTATTTTCTGAGTCCTGAAGTGCTGTGCACAGTGGTGTAATGTAAATAACAATATGAGAGAAAATTCACCTTGGTTTCCATCCAGGGTTGTCATGGAAAGTTTTCCTATTGTATTGGCACTGAAAAAGTCACCTGAAGGACCTAGGACTGGGTCCTTGCTCAGCTGAACCTTGTGATGTTCATGCATCATTAACTGTAACTGTGCTATATAGTTGCCTTTTTTGCCTTACTCCTCCTCATAATTTTCTGTATAAGGAAATCTGCCTCCCTGGTAAGTTCAAATAAGATGCTGTCTGCTTGTGTCCTTTTTGCCTTTTTGATGGGAAAGCAGAAGGGAATTCTAAAGCACTTTGGGAGCTACATGGAGGCCTTGCTTTGACATCTCTAAATATGTGAGTAATGGAGTGCTTAGAACTGATTTTACGTGTGATGGATGCTTAACAATAAGGAATCACAAATTGTGGGCAGCAGAGCTTGGAGAGGAGAGCTGCTCAACAAGATTAATGGGAAGGGAGACCTTTAGTGTAATGAAAGACACAGTTCAGGCTTGAAAACAGACAATGACACACTGGATGGACTCTTGAGGAGTTGGACAGTTAGGTTCCCTCTTGCAGGCAGTAGTGCTGTGCGTTAGTAGAGTCCCTTCCTAGGAAGGAGACACAAGACAGGTGTGAGACAAATGTGCTGTAATTCTCACTTCACCCACAAGTGGTCACACTGATACACGAAGGGATGGGATTGTGTAAGAGCTGTCTGCCAAGGTTATAGGGATGTTGAAGGAAACCTAGAAATTTCTTTCTTTTCTAACAAATGCAAATAAGGAAAACAGGATGAGACTGAGGTAGAACATAAACCCTACAGTGCTCAAACCCAGTTATTTTGCTATCAGAATACAATTCCTCTAAGAGCACTTGATGTAAGGTTGAGGCTGACATCAGTGAGATCTTCCTTGGATCTCATCTAGCCAAATTTTCCTGTGGAGAAATTGTCTTGGACAAATCATGCTAGTGAAATGTAATTAAAAACCCCACACCAAACCCAACAAGCCGATTGAAAAGCCCCCTTCCAATTAGATGGTGTACTGAAGTTTAAAGGTGTATTTTATTACTGTTAGAATTATCAAGTTTAAAAGACAAAAATATCACAGTATTTTTGCTGGAAATAATAACCCCACTGGATGAAATTGTGGCTCATCTTTCCCTTTCACTGTAAGTTGCAAGCTGTTATTAACTCTGTGTATCATGACTAAGGGGTTATGAGCAGGGAGCAGAATTAGCAAAATGTTAGTGGAGCTGGCTACAGGATCGTTGATTGTTATGACTGCAACTGTTATTCTCTGTCTCTGACAAGGATAATAATGTGTGGAAATGAAGCCAGCAAACATGTAAAATACATCTAAATATAGAGGACAAGCCAGCAAGTTAATGACTGGACCAGTAATCAGATGCAGAAGACCTTATCTGTAAGCACAGTGGCTTGAAAGATGGCAGTGCTGGTAGATAAACATTAAGAGGACTATGAAGCTGAGAATAAATAGAGCAATATTCTCTAAACAGTAAAGAGCTGGAGCATAAGACCCTGGAAAGACATTCGGGACTTATTGCTTGAAAAAGATCCCTAAAGCTGTCAAGCAGACATGCGGCTGGTAAGTAGATGACTCGCTGGGATGTTGACTGAAATGGTAGAAGAAATAAATCAAAGGGGATTGCATTAGTGTAACTGAAGGCAGTACATTACTTTACTTTGAAATATAGTGTCCTGTGGAGAAAGCAATGACTGTCATCCCAGAAGAATGATCAAACTGAGTGGAGACAAGATTTAGACTGTAGCACAGGAGGTGTCTTTTCTGTGTGGGCATAACTTCCAGGTTTTCTTGAAAGCCTTGGGCTGGAGTTTGATGAGAGGCATAGGGGGCTGATCCTAACCCTACTGAAGCCAATGGCATATTCTCATTGTGCATCTCCTCCACTCTCGGGTATGGCTAGGCTTGGCAAGAACCACCGCTCTTTGCTATCTCAGGCCAACTGCCATGAATGCACAGCATGCCTCATTTTTTGTGTCAGAAGATAAGAAATAGAACTTGTTTCCAACCTGGCAGTTTTTGTCAGTACTTAGCCTAGATAATAAGCAAAAGACATTGGTGCGAAGTTTACTGACCAAAACAGTATTATCTGTGCTGTCCATATATGGGACAAATGAGCACGTGAGATGCTGAGAGCCTTTATTCTTGAATTCTTAGTGTTTTGTGGAAGGGGCTTTTGGGCAGAAACTGTTGCACTGTAGCAGGGGTGTTTGCTATAGTAAGAGTTGTTCAATGGCTAAATCTTAGACCTATGCCTGGGTTTTGAGTTGAACAAGAGAAGCATCAGCCCAATGAGGGGAATGAAAGAGTAGGAGCATCCTAGTGCAAGCAAAGGAAAAATGTCAGCTTGCCAGAGTCTAGTGATAAGAGGAAAGCACTTGTCAGGCTTGCCAGAATGCACCTGAAGAAAAGGAGGGTTCTTCTATTTACATCTCAATAAAACATTATATCCACTGTTTATTAAGCATTGCATCTCTGGAGACCTTGTTTCTAGTTTTTTTACCTTTACTTAAAATGCAGTTATGTTTGATTTACCACAAGGTGCTGTACAGCACAAATAGACCAGTTAGGTCTCCTAACTGAGGGTGAGCATCCTTCCTTTTTCCTCCCTGCCTATGCTGCTGTGACCATGTCTTCATGGTAAGGCACTTTTACGTGGTATCCCGGAGCTGAAGTTAAAAAGGTGAACGAATCTGCCCTTTCTGCCCCATGAAAAGGTTCTCTGTATAGGATACTTGTGTTATTTCAAATATACTTTTGTCGCTTAAGTCTGAAAACAAGCCCTGTTTTAAAATAGGGTAAAAGTCAACTAACTTGAGATGTCCATCTGAACGGAGAACACCACCTTTTACTCAAGAAGGGATAAAAAATGCCTTGTTCCTGCCTCAAAAATCTGCTCAAAAGTAGCTGTGGATAGTCAAACCCATCTGCAAAGATAAGAGCAGAAGTATGATCTCATCTCTTAACATGTTTTTTATCATCAGTCTCATCCCTTTCCCCATAAGCACTTGGGGATGGTAGAGTGGGGTCCAGACTGAAATACTCAAGGAAAGGAAAAATAATGTGAAGGTCAGACTAGATTATATGAAAGTCACATCAACAGAATTATCAGACGGAAGAGCAGGCAAAGTACCTAAAACATAATGGAAACTCTTATCAAAACTAGTTTACAACTAATATGGAAGCGCCTTTTAATCTCTTGTGTTAGTTCGAGCCAGAGTAAGTCAGATTTTCTTTTCTAGTCTCTTGTCTGGTCCATAAATTGCTCCTTTTGAGTAACATCCTGAGAAACATTTGTTTTATTCATAGTTTTGATTTTATGGCAAGACCAAGACTTCTCTCTCATGAGTGTACTCCGAGCATCTTAAAAACAGTATAAACTTGTGATCTGCCTCAGGATTTTCATGCTCTAAGAAGTTAAGCTTTATATGGTGATTTTTGAACTCCTTTGGGCATGTCCCTAGCCTAGCAATGACAGCTTAAGGTAGCTTTGAGAACATGATTCTCTGTCTAAAGCCTCATCCCTGATGTCCTAACCCTGGTCACTGCTTCACTAAAGCCTGTCTGTAGATCCTTACAGGCAGTTCCATTGTCCTGGAGTGATCACTGTGTCTCTTGAGAACGGAATCCTGCAAGGTCTGGAAGCAGTTCTGTTTTCTGTGGGTAAAAGGCAGGTATCTCTTGCCTCTCTGTAGCATCTGTCATTGGTACAGATTGCTGCAGTCAGACATGAGGAGTTTCAGCCACTCCTTTCAGTGTGTGCCCAAGGACAGGGAGGGTGCTTGACTTCTGGAGCTACAGTTTGATGAAGGCTCAGTTTTGAAAATTGCCTCTATAAGAACTTGCAGGTAAAAGGCTTTCTGGATCAGAGCCAAAGCTGGAGCTGCAGAGGGGCAAATTTAGATCTGGTGACCTGAATCTCACCTGCCTTAAATGCAGAGTCCAGGTGGGTTTTATTTTCCAGGCAAGCCCATTTGTTTTTAGTAGAAGCTTCTCTGTTAAAGCCTTTTTCTACTTGAGCAAGCTAAATGCTGTGTTGTGATATTGTACTGGGAATCCCTTCCCAAAACAGCCTCTTCCTCCAGTGAGTCTGGTTGTGGTGGAAGTTGTACCTTTTTGTGATCGACACTGTCGTAACTTGGTCCTGTGCAGACCTGCCTTGATGTGACTTCCTCCACAGGTTCCTTCCCAAGTCCTGTTTCTTTATATAGCATTTCTGCACAAGTAACTCCTCTCTTAAAGGCACTCTGTAAGAGCAGTGTGCTGCCATTCCTCTGAGTAGCACTAAATCCATGACAAACTGAAGGGAGATTCCACAGCAAGGTGATAAAGCTACTGCCTTATCAACATTTGTGCTGGCTAAATGCAAAATGAGGCAGGCAGCTTTACCCTTTGAAGTAGAGAGAGATAAGGGCAGTTTCAGTATTTCACAATCAGCCATGATCATCCATGAAATGAAGTTACTTGTGTTTTAAACTGATGTCTTGATAGTGAGGGACTCCATTTTTCACCAGTATTCATGCTTACTCCTGTGCTATTCCATAACAGAAGATACTAAGTAATATATTAAACAACTTGGATTTCATCTGTTAATTGTTACCCTTGAAATGCAGTTTTAAAATGTGTTTATAATTGGAGCTGTTGAGGAGGTCAAAAGCAGTAAGATTGAGTCCCAAGGAAATTGTCAATTAAGTCGAGAGTGGGGGAAGGTGAAGTTTTGTAGCAGTTCCATAGTCTTTCATAATCCTACGTTTTTGGTAAAATAATGACATCGCTGAACCTTGCAATGTTGCTGAAGTGGTAAGGAGTAGAAGTGAATTTAGCTTTCTTCTGAGGTGTTACACTGAATAGGTTGTGCTGTTACCTATGTCATTGGATACTGCAGGGAAGGGCAGAAGCTCTGACCGGTGTCCTTCAATCTTGGAACACTTCATGTAGTTCACTTTGTTCTTTTCCTCCCTTTTTTGAGGGTCTGATGTAATTTACTGTTAGTACTGATAAATATGCTACTACCCCAGTTAAAACCAGTAGAGAGTCACAGCCTGGTGCATGTGCCAGGTCAGTGCTTGGCAGTGGATGAGGATGGGTGGCATTGCCAACAATGCTGCTGTAAGCTTGTGCTCTGGCAAGTGAGCTTCCTTGGGGTCACTAAAGCTCTTGAGTCCCAACTGGAACTGTATATCTGCAACAAAATGTCAGCTGAGCAATACCTGAAGACCGTGGCTTTCCTTTTTGCCTGGATGAGGTATGTACAGTGCAGACATCTATACCATTACAGTTTGTCTTAGCAGTGGCAGATCAGTTTCTTGTCACACCAAAAACTTCAAGTTTTGTCTTCACAATTCCTAACCAAGTGCAGAAGTCCCTTCCAACCTCAACCTTTCTGTGACCTGTGACTGCAGACATCATCAAATAGGGTTGAGCCAGGCTTTTTAGGGCAGCTTAAGCTGTGCTATGTTACCCTGTGATACATGTTCTTCACTGTATTATTCCATCATTTTGTGAATGGCAGCAATCTGAGCAGCTCTGCTTGGAATACTGAGCTCAGACTTATGGTACTCTTCATACGTGATGGCTCACCATGCACATTGGCAGAATAAAGCAGTGTTTCTCATTAGGACAGTGACAGGTCTCTTATAAGATCATCTAATCCCGAGTCATGCATGAGTTCTCTAACCGCTTTAGGGTACGGCTTGGGTATCTGGTTATTACAGAGGACTTGTATTTAGCTCCCCACAGAAACAGGAGGTCAGCCCATTGACACCTGCCCACTCTGTTAACACACCAGTGAACCTATTGCTGTTTAATATTTGCATGACAAAACAACACAGTTGAGAACCGAGTTATAAAATGCAGGTCACTCGGTAGATGCAGCAGGCAGCGAGGGAGCAGGAGGTGACAGTGGAACAATTCAGAGTAGCAAGCGGGGACACTGCAGCTGTTTGTGCTCTAATTGCATTTCTCCAGATGTTCCTGTGATGTGAGGTAGAAGCTGAGCAGTCTCTAAGCATAACCATATTTCACTGCTCAGCCTTCTGAGCACCCTTCTGTGGCCTGTAGAGAAGGGAGGATTTAAGGACCTAAGCCATTTTGTCTTCTGTGCTGTCAAATGAACTCTGTCTTTCTGAAGTAACGTTTCCTGGGTATATTATTTTTTCAGAGCTTTCTTTTCACATTAAGATCAGCAAAAGCTCTTTTTGGGAAGCCTGATTAAAAATGCAGTTCCTCCCAGGAAAGAAAAGAAAATAACGTTTTCAGCGTCAAAAGAGATCACGAAATTATCATGAAAAAAATGAAATGAATGTTGAAGATTATGCGTTGCAGGAAAGTAGGTAAAAGTGACTGCGGGGCTTTCTGCTGTTTGTAAAATCATTTGTGGTTTTTTGAATAGACATCTGCTAACAGTATAGGTGACAAAGCCCCTGGGAGACAGGAAGTGTCTTGTACTGGGGTTAGCTTCAAGAAATTGATGAAGATAGCTAATTTCTTTGTGGAAATTCTCCTTGTCTCTGTATTTTAAGTAAAATAAATAAAAACAAATACCAAAACCCTCAAATGAAACCTCCACAAAAGCCATAAGAAACTGCTATTTCTTGTCAGCTGCATGCTGTTAGCATTGCTGGGAATGCAAACACAGATGGCTTCCAGCTCTGCTGCAGACCTTTGCTGTTAGGATCTGACTGGGGCATTGGCAAGCGAGGCTGTGGAAGTAGAAACACCGCTTTCCTGTTTTGCTCTCTTGAGCTGGGTTGTGTTCCTCTGTGGTGGTGGTATTATTCAGGTAAGTGCCTGCTTTCTACCTGGACCTTAACTCTATTAAGAAAATAGAGAAAATCTCAGGAAAAAGAATAATTTCTCCTTTGGCCTTTTTGACATTGTACAAAGAGTGTAGAAGAGAGGATTCCGGTGGCTTCAGGTGTTACCTTCTGCATTGCATACAGCCAAAACTTTTTCAAGCAGTGTCCATTTTATAAATATGTTTCCAGTCCAGATCATTAGAGGAAATGAATCTGGCAGGATCGTCACTATTTTATTGTTACTGTCTGAGTTGTTTGTGAGACCTTAGCATTGAATGCTTCTCCAGCTCTAGTCTAACCTTCATCTGTAACCAATCCTTCTTCTGTTTCCTCCTTAAACATCCTTTCAGATGGAATAGAAAATGTTTGTTGTTACATAGCAAAAAATAATGATGCTTCCCCAAAGCCCATGCTTTATCAATAACTCTTACAAAGTGTGTTTTGCATTCCAGGATGTATCTAGCATTTCAGCTTGGAGCAATGCATTGCATACCTGGAAGGCAATGATGACTGTCTTTCCAGTGTCTTTCATTAGTCATTTAAGGTGAGCTGTGTAAAATCCGACTGACCCTTCTATAATAACTAGGGGCAAATAGCTCTGAATTGTCATTTTGATAAATTTTGGAGTATTGGCAGTGTTGTGGGCTCAGGAGCCAGGAATCTAAGCCTTTCATCTGTCATTGTCATTATGAAATACTTTGAAAGAACAGGGGGAATGTGTCCTGGTGATTCGATAAATCTTATCTCCATGAATGAGTGGATTTTGCGTGGTTTCATAATCTACTGAACTCTAATAGCATAAATCCTTTGCTTTAAAAGTAGCTGTTAGAACAAGGTGTTTGATGAGGCTGTGTATTGTTTTTATGCAACCCTTTAGATTGTTTTTATGTCAATGAATGACTTTCAGTGGTGAATGTCACAGCAATTATTGACCTGTGTAGTACATGCATGGCTTTAACAATTTGTTGTGTGATCAAAACATGTTTCTCTATAGGATATAATACCAAGGGCAGGCAGAACACCTCTCACAGCAGCATTGCAATGAAAAATTCAGAACTAGGTAGAGTATTTGTCATTATATGTTACCAAACAAAATGCTGGGTTTAGCATCCTGTATAATGCCTATTGCATAGTTGGGGCCTATGCTGATAATTTAGTGCAATCTGAAGTCCTGTTGTGTTTTATTGTTTTCAACATCGATTATGTGCCAGTTTTAACATGAATTAAAAGTCGAGTTCATAGCTTCACACAACATAGTTTAAATGAAACAAATAATGATATTTGAAATTGAAATAAGCTTCAATGACGAAAAAGGACAGTGGCCTTTTTCTACCCACTATAGTGGGATTTCACAGTGCTTTGAAAACTAGCCCCACCAAGTAACCGACTGCTGATGGGGCCATTTTTCAGTTGCTACAAGGCAGACACTTGGCTCTGGTGAGGTCTGACTTTCGTTTTGCCAGCTGTGTTACCATTTTTTGTTTTGAGGAGGGGAGAAGACAGGCAAGAAGAGGAAGTGAAAAGAGGAGAGAAGGTAGTGATGCTGCCTTGTTTTTCCCAGACACACGATCTTTCTAGCAAAATGAGAATGGATAGAACTGCAGGTGCCAAAACCCAAGTCCTCCATTCGTAGGAATTCCATGTGAAAATACCCTGGCTTCTAGCTGAGCAGTTTATAGGGTATTGGATTAGGAAACAGCCCTATTATTTCGATAATATTAGGTGTATGTAATTCATACTAGACTATTAGCTGTTCTTCACTATTAACTGTTTCATGTTAAGTTATGACCACTCCAGTATTGAGGCCAGGAGAGTAATGTCCTCATGAGATATTTTGTCCCAGAGAAGTGGCAGGAGTTGGGCAGAGGCAGTGAACAATGCAAGCATAGTGTAAAGAGGTTTATGAGCAGGTGTGATGGCACAGGACGGACATAATGGGCTGCTAGGTAAGAATGAGAGTTTTTATGTCAATTTTGTTTCTTTTGTGTTCAGGGGGGATAGAGCTACAGCTTATATTAGTAAGCTTCACACTCACTATGCTTGTATTTTAGAGTCATGGCAGTGTCCTTGTGCTGTGGATGGTGGAGGTTTCCAGGTTCTGCCTTGTGTTTGGGGAAAGAGCCTGATTCTCCTGAGCATCTCCACGTAGCACTGGTGCAACAGGATGAGAATCTTCTACCAAATTTAAGGTTCCCCCATGCTCTGAAAGCCTAGAAAATCACAGCACTTCCTCAGGATGTTCCTGAACATCAGGGACAAAATCCAGAATCTTTGCCAAGAAAAGTGTCATTTGAGAAGAGGTTAAAGCTGAGTTTAATATTGCTTCATCTTAAGCCAGTGTTAATAAACACAACTCTGTATATTTTTTTTGCCTAATTCAACTTGTTTTAAACTGACAGCTTAGGTTTGTGTAACTGTTTTAAAAAATGAGGCTGCTTAGTTTGCTAGTGAATGAGAAGTAAATGGAATAACTTAGTAAAGAGCAAATTGACCATTTATTTTGAATACAGTGCAAAAAAGCCTTCTCATGAGAGAAATACGAAGAGGCAGCAGCAGTATTCTTAACAGTGCTGATGAATGGCAGGTGGCCACAAGCCTGACTGCTTCTTTTTGGTTGCTCTTAGTGATTCTCAGGCAGGTGGGTGAAAATGTTAAAGGTCTGACACGTGAAGTGACAGATACCCTTAGTGCTTGTGTGCGCACTGCAATGGCATGTCTTAAAATAGAGCCAGCTGCATGCATAATTAAGCAGAAATAATTGCAATGCACTTATGTAAATTATCTTGTGCTGCTGCTTCTCCTCCTTCCCCCCTCCTCAGTGTTTCCAGCTAAGTCCCCTAGTCAAAGATTCACCTGACCAGTGAGAAACACTGAAATATGTTTGGAGCAAGAAAAGAATAGTCATTGCCTTCAAGAGAATAAGAACAATGTAATAAGACAAGTGTATAGAGACAATATTGGCATTCTGGCAGTTGGTTATATGGACAAAAATTCATTTTAGAAACCTGCATGCGGATGTAGTGGTTCTGTCATTGTTGCTGTCTTGCAACACAGATAAATATCTCACTTCTAGCTGAAATTCTGTTGATGTAAGCTTTTTTCATTCAGCCAGTTGGAATCATTCTGGCAATATATGACTGTGAATTTAACCTCGTTTCTGTTTGTACTAATTATAAGTTATATTGTATTTTTACTTTCTTTGAGAGGAACAAAAACCCCTCTATTCCATGTGTCATGGTTTTATACATCTCCCAGATGACTGTTCTGGATGCATCTGGAGTATTGTTTTCTGTAGGATATTCTTTAACTCCCCTTTGCTCATATCCCCATTTATCAATTGAATAAAACTCTGTATATAGCTGTAACAAATAACTGTATTTCGAGATCACTGGTGATTGTGTACATCAGATTCCAAACCAGTAGTCCAGAAGATGGTGGAAATATTCCACCACTTGGGATGTTTGTAAAATGTTGGCATTGGCCGTTCACTCTTCTCAGTATATGATTGATCACAAAGCACAGGATATATTTTTCAAAAGCTCTGATGCACCTTAAGTTCCTAAATCCTGGCCTCCTTTTGCGGAGGTGTAACACAAACAGTGGTATGAGCAGCTCCTGTTTGAGATTTGTTCTTGCTTTTATAGGACTATTTTTAGAAGCAACAAGAAATTGAATCACCCTGAGCTCACCCTGTCTTTGGACTCTGCTGAGACCCCTGGGGAGGGTGCAAGCTGTGGTGGTGATGGGCTGGGGCAGTGAACAGTTGCCCATTATGCTTTTCACTCAACCTAGTGTTAAATATTGCATACACCATTTGGCAACAATCGGGAGGTGATTGTAAGTATCTCTGATCTAGTCTGCATTTAAGCTCACACTGCGCAGTTTGCTTTGTGTTTGTAAGTATTGGAGTGTGAGAGTGCTGCCATCCGAGAGAAGAGAAACATGGAGACTGCACCCTTCAGAAATTCATCTGCTTTCCCCTAGGATGCAAAAGAACAGAGCAAGGAACAGGGAAGGCAGCAAAGCAGGAAAAAGAAATAGCATGAAGCAGGAGATGCACATCTACTCGTTCTGTGCCACATTTTATAATCAAAGCACTGGAAAAAGTAAAACATCAAGTAATATACGAAGCATGACCATTGATTTCTATTTAATAGTCTCTACCCTTTTCTCACTTAGGGACAGCTGAATTCAAAATATTTATGGTTGGCTGTACAGCAAATGCTGGAATAAGCCTTTCCCTGCTCTTTTTGTGTGGCAATGTCCTAAAAGGCAGAGCTTGTGAAACTTCAGAATGTATTTGAGAGAGATATAAGATGTGGTGCAATCATGTGAAACTCTGAGTTCCTCTCATGCAGCAATTATCAAGTAAATCTATTCAGTGGTTCATCGACATCCCTTTAAAGTTGATTGTCTCTCCTTGGAGCCCTTATTGTTAGTCTCTACATGCACCTATTTTTGAGTAGTGAGTCCAGGGCAGAACATTTCCCCTTGAAAGCTGGCAGTATATTGAAATAATTGAGCCGTTGTCTAAGTGCAGTATATTGTGAATATGGAGTAGTAACTCCTGAATTAATACCGAGCATGGAACTGCTAGTATGTTTTTAGTACATGATTAAGGTGTAAAGCATAACATGTACTAAAAGACACAGTGAGGAAGTTACTAAAGGATTAATTTAAATGCAGTATTTTGAAGAGGCATCTTATAGGACTCTAATATTCTAGCAGCCCAGACCATAGTGTCTATAGAAAATGTTGCCCAAAACTTTCCACTTATTATGTACTTTGCTTCTAATTTCAGCCTTTAAAGCTTAATAAAAGAGAATTCTCCATGTTGATCATCTGCCAAAGACGCTTTCTGAGTAATGTCTCATCTAGTACATCTTATCCTCTCTCAGAAATAAGCGTATTAAGGTATTCTATTATGGGAAAGCTTGAATTCTAAAGAAACTGATAACCAACTCCCTGTACTCTTTTTCTGGGGAAGAAGGAGCTAGTATTGTGATGGAAAGACTGATGGGCAATGTCAGCAATAGCAAAGTGTCACTACTTACAAGAGTATAAATAAAACACTAGGAATAGTTTTGCCAAGCCATCCATTGCTGCCAACTGTCCAGAAGTCTTATCTTAAACCAATGTATTGATTAAAAGGAATTGCTTGTTCAGTAAGTAAAATCTGCAAAACTCATCTAAACTGTATGGCAGATTGCCCATCACATGGAGATTGTTAAATCTTTGAACATAGTTGATCTGTATCTATTTTAGGAAAACGTAATTGAGGTGGAATCAATGAATTTGACAGCTTCTATTTAATCAATCCCTAATGCTTGCTTGGGTTTGTGCGTATGTGTGTTTTAAGGTTGGAATGAAGTGCAAAACCATCTCTGTTAAGGATATCTGCAGATACTAATGAGATTAAGTCAATCGGGTAGGCTGATTTAGAAACAGAAGTTGGGCTTCCATCGGATAGAATTTTCTGAATATTGCACCCTTGAACTGCAGGGACAGAAACAGGCTCTTCAGAAGAGAAGTGATTTTTGCGGAGTACATGCCTGTGTCCGTGTGTCCTGCATGTAACTCTGGCAAAGTGCTTTTATTCCCCCTCTCTTTTTATTTAGCTAGATCTGACACTGCATTTGCCACAGAGCGTGAGAACATGGGCAGCTTCTGCTTGTGTCTAAGAGCAAAGGATCTAAAAGGTCAGCAGAGCCATGGGTGTTGCTTCTTCCTATCTTGGATAATATTAATCTATTTTGGGTATTCAAAACTTCATAAAATCCTTCTTGGGAGCTTTTAGTTCTGAGTTTACCATTTTGAAGTGTGACTTATGCTGTAGTCTCCATTTTATATGAACTGTTTAAACAGCTCTACTAACTGAAACATCTGGAAGTTTATGTCCTTATATGTCCAATTGCCTGTTCGTGTACTGAATTTGTCTTGAAGAAAATTGGAGCCCTAAGCTAGATACTAGTAAATTAACCCAGTTTCTAGTCTTCCTACGTGCTTTTAAATAATATATTAGCCCAGGAATTATTTGGGCCTAAGTATTAGGCGTTAATGTATAAATTCAGTGTATAATTCATTAATCAGATGAATAATTTCTGAAGTATTAACAGAAGTAAAGAATGTCTTAAGGGACACATGTTTATATTCATATGGACATTATAATGTATAAAATTATCATCCTAATATCCTATTGTGACTTGTGTTTGTATCAAACTCTGCAAGAACGCAACTGAACATTCATCTCTGCTCTTTGCTGCCTTCTTTTTCTTGCCTTTTTTTCATCCCTACTGAAGCACATATACGTGGCCAAAAATAGGTGAAGTCTCTAGAGATGGGGATAATCAGCCATCTCAGAGAAACTTCTACAGAGCTTCTTGAAGTTAAGGCTAAGCCTGTCTCCCAGTAGGAAACATTTCCTTTAGGGCAGCCTTGGTTTGTTTTATTTATTTATTTAGTCTGGCTTGCATAACTATGACCATGTTCTGAATTCTTTTCTGAACTCTCTGAAACATTCTTTCTTTGTGAAAAAGGGATAAGTCTTCCTCATTTAATGCGTATTTTGGACATCCTGAAAGTTCTGTGACCTTCTGTATGAAGATGGGTCATTCTGTATAATTTCTTGTTCTTTTTCTCCTCCTTTGGTGAAGTAACCTCTCCCAAATACTAGCTTGACTTCTTAAAAAAGATTAACAAGTGCAGCCCCTTGAAAGCATTGACTGCTTTCGTTATTACTTGAACAGCTTCTGCAGGGACCCTTCATTTTGCATGTGAAAGAGACCTAATCCTACTGATTGGTAGTTGCATTCTTGAGTTATACACTGATGCCTTACTGATCTTGTGGCAATTTGATCATTTTTGGAGGTCAGGAGAAGAAAAATATCATAGAATCATGGAATGATTTGGGTTGGAGGGGACTTTAAAAACCATTCAGTTCCAAGCCCCTGCCACGGGCAGGGACACCTTCCACTAGACCAGGTTGCTCCAAGCCCCGTCCAACCTGGCCTTGAACACTGCCAGGGATAGGGCAGCCACAGCTTCTCTGGGCACCCTGTGCCAGCACCTCAGCACCCTCACAGGGAAGAATTTCTTCCTAATGTCTAATCTCAATCTCCCCTCTTTCAGTTTAAAGCCATTCCCCCTTGTCCTGTCATTACCTTGTAAAAGCCCCCCTCCAGGTTTCTTGTAGTCCTTTTAGACACTGGAAGCTGCTTTAAGGTCTCCCCAGAACCTTATGTTCTCCAGGCTGAACCAGCCCAGCTCTCTCAGCCTGTCTCCAGAGCAGACGTGCTGCAGCCCTTGGAGCATCTTTGTGGCCTCCTGGACTTGCTTGAGCAGGTCCATGTCCAAGTTGACTCTATACAATACACAGCCAAAAGCAGGGAGGAGTATGTGTGGCTAGCCAGAAGATGGCTGAGAAAATTCCCCCAGATAGCCTATAGAGATACTCTGTGTAACATTTCAACCTGGATAAAAAATGGGAACCCCCTAGCAGCTGGACTGAAAACTGGCTTCTCCTGCTCTCCTCTGCAGACCATGTACCCTCCTTCATACCTGTGAAAGTCAAAGAACAGCAATGACTCCCCGCTTCTACATCTACAGTGCGCTCCCAGTCTAAACTGGGATTAAAGAGGCACAAAGAGCTTGGTTGTATGTGCATTTATTAGGGAAATGGCAAACGAAGTTGCCCCAACAAAAGATGTAAGCACAGCCCAGGCTACCTGTGCATGCAAAGATAAGCACCACATGCAGGTGCTTGAGTGTGCGCTCTTGTTGTGAGCATTTCAGGCTTTGCTTTTTGCAAGCTGCTCAGAATGCTTTCTTTCCTCCCCATCTCCTGGTTTAGGAAGCTTAACTGTCATGTGAGGAACTTGGGCTTTTTCTGAACAGCTAAGTTTATTTGCATATGACTCAAAATTTAGATTAGGAGCTTACCAGCAAAAGGGATGTACTAAAGTTCTGTTTGCTATATAGTGGGAATTGAACACATAATTTGCTTAACTGCTTTTATAGTTTTACATCAAGAGCTGCTTCTGAAAAGCAATACAAAATACTGGGATTTGAGTAAGATGGGACTGAATGTACAAATATTAGGAGGTCATTTTCCATGCCCAAAGTGACAAAGATTTTGGTAAAAGCAAGTTATTAGAGCACCCAGAAAATGTGAAGGGAAAGAATTAACAGTGAGGTCTGTGTCACAGAAACATGCTGGATAGTAAATGGTGCAGAAGTTGTCTTCGATCAATATTTAGTTCAAACAGACTTGCTCTTATCTGTTGAACTAATGTCAAGCCATGGATAACGAATGGGATTTGAATTTGTAGCCCAGTGACATTACACATTTCACATCAGCAGTGAGATCTTGGGTCTTCCCGTTCTGAGCATGAAATAACCTTCTGAGGGGTGGTTTTCTTAAATACATCCAAATGGGTAACGCTTGAGAATAGTACAGTCTTGCAAAAAGTAGTATTAAAAAGATTCTTCTAGTCTGAAGTATTTAACATCAGCAGATGTTATGATATTTCACTAGAAGTGACCTAGAATGGGAATGGAACATGTTATTTTCCTCTCTTATTTCAGATGGTATGAAACAGCAGAAGTCCAGCTCTTCCCCCATGTTAAATTGATGCAAACTCCTCCTGAGATTTGAATACTAACTGGGCTTTTTGTTTTGTTCATGTCCTGTATTTCCTCATTTTTTAGCCAGTCTGGAATTAGCAGGGTTAAAGCCCTGCCAGGAAGAGTTCCTGCTTTCATTCAAGGATCTCAAACCACTTGAAAAATTAATGAATCCTCATTACAGTTCTATTAGGTAGGTAGATTATATAAATGTGTGGACTGCAGCTAAGTGGCTTACTGAGGATCACTGAGTGGGGCTTTGTAAAGCAGACTTTCCTGTTGATACTCAACTGCACAACTGTGCTGTCATCTGATCTCATGGGATCTCTGGTTCTGCCAGAATTGGGACAGTGGGGAGGAGTTCATGAGGGAGGTCCTGCTACACCTTCTGCTGGGAGATGGCTGGGGGGAAGCCAGAATGAGAGTCTCTTGGAGCTGGCAAGAATCCAAAAGGCACAGAATAGCATGGATGTTGAGAAGGAAATGTTGAATTAGAATCAGTGCTTTTACATCTGACTTTCTTTTTTCTTCTCTCTCTCTCTCTCTCCCCCCCTCCATGGAATAGAGATTAAAGCTTGTTATCTCTTCAGAAAAAACATTTTTTCTCCTTTCATGCACTCTTGTCTTGTCTGATTCTGAAACCCACTAACTAATTGCTTGGATCTCTTGCGCTAATTCTTCTAAAAGTTCAAGGATGTTGTGCTTGGATGTCTGCTTATTAATTAAAGGTTATGAGTTGGCTCTTAATCAAGGATTTCTTCTGAAATCCAGAGCCCCAAGTATCTTAAGTGTATAATGTTCATGGTTGAAGTGGGTGACTAATGTGACTATTAGCACATTAAAATGTATGTCTAGATGAAGTCTAGTACAACTGTGTACACAATTGCTTATCTGTGTGTAAATCAAAGCTTTGTCACATGGCCCAACCCTGGATACTGTATTGCTTTGGGTGAGCACTCACACAGTCAAACAGTTTGACAACGGGATGCCCAAATAACTGCAGATTACTGGAGGTGACTCTGGACATTGCTGCTCTGGCACACAGTTATGGTAACCCAAACACTGAAGCGTGCAGCACTGCTCATGTGTCAGTCACTCAACATATGATGTGGTGTTTGCTTGCTTTCCTGAACTAGAGTAAACCGCCTTTACATGAGTATGTTCATGCCAGCAAAATGGCCAGCACTGGGAATGTATCGGTCCTTTAGTGCTGGTATATATGGAGAATAAAAAAAATAGTGTAGATCTCAGATGCCATAAATTAGACCCCAGATCCGTATGCTGAAGACTGGCAGTTCTTTACACAGGCAACACCAGGATCAGGTCAGGCACCAAGTGAGGGACATGCTCCAAGAACAGGGAGACTAAGGGGTTGTGAAACAGCAAAGAACATTTAGTCCTTCGACTAAATGTTCTTTTATCAAGACCTGCACCCGCGTACATGAGGTAGTTTTGGCGTTAGACCTGTATTTATTTTTATAATCTATATATTTCCCTCTCATTATTTTCAGAGCTGAGTTTAAATCACACCTTAGCTGAATCTCCTGTTCCCTCAGTCACAATTGTTTTTTAATATAAAAAAACCCCAATTATTTTCAGGTATTACTTATTGCTGCCTCTTGTGAGGACTGTATTTTACCAGTAGTCTAATACTCACTTTTTTTTCCCCTTTTATTTTCTCTGATATTCTTTTAACATATGAAATGCATGGCTAGAAATTTGCAAGGGAGCACAGAAGGGGGAGTGAGAGGGCAAATCTGAGCTGCCCCCTCACCTTGAATGTAAGGTATTCTTCAGCTCTGTCTCCTTGTTCCCCTCATTTCCCACTCCATGGTTTAGCTGTTCAGTCTTTTACTTAAGTCTGAATGACTGGAAGCTGACTCAGAGGATGCTTTTCTATTTCTGTGTCTATTTTTGTCTAGGTGCAGGTTATTAATGGGCTTTTCTCAGCTATAGTTCTAGAACTCATACACACTAGTGTGTAAATTATTTCAATTAAGAATAAAAATAAAATAGTAAGAGGGGGCATCTAATATTACCTTTAAGCAGCACTTCAGCCCCGAGGACTGCCACCACTGTACCAAGCCCACTTTCTCCTGACCAGAAATGCTCAGAAGGTAGAGTTTTAAAATATGTAACATAGGTTGCTATGTTAACATGTTTTGTTAGCATGTGTTGGGACAGGTGTCCTCCAGGGAATCAAAACTGAGATCAGGCTGCAGATCTGTTTCCATAGGATATTTCAAAATTGTCTTTCTAATTCAAAGATAATTGGAGCCAGGTTATAGGAGCTCTCCTATGTATGGAGAGGCTTTATAGGAGTGGAGTAAGCATTTGTTTATACAGGTCATAGACAGCTACACAGATTCATTTGGCAATTAGGGATTAGTCGGTCATGATCCCTATTTTAATTCCTACCTCATTATTCCTCAGAAACATAAAGTACTAGTTCTCTCCCCCCTCGAGGTATGTGAAAAATGCTAGGCCAACCTTTAAAATTGCTTGGTCAGTGGTTCTCAAGATCTCATATTTCATCCAGCTGCTGAAACTGTATAATTAGGATATTAAGACATGTTCTTGATTAGATAGATACACCTAATTGTAATTCACATTCTGCCTTCCAGAAATCTGTGAATGGTCTAGTACCTGGTCTTGTGTGCTCAAAGAGAATCTAAGTTCTCTGTAACTAAACCATAAACCCCCAGGTGTTAGCCAACTACATGTCTAAATATATGGTTAAAATGTGGTACATTCTCCTAAAAGTTAATACCAGCTAAACCTGATTTCAGTTTTGAACCATAGCCATCTCCCTTTCGTCATATAGAGAAACAGCTTAGTCATGGTATTACTGCCTTTATTTCATGAGAAAGCATTATAGCCTTGAAAATCTGGATAGATGGCATGCAAACTAAAATAATCCTAAAAGTCTTATAGTGTTAAGTCACAAATATCATTTTTGTGAAGACTAAATCTTCCCCATTCTTGTAATCCATACAGCTGAAACTTCTTGTCTTCAGGGCTATTGCAGCACCAGTGATGGTGAGCAAAGCTGTATTTGATGTAAGTGCTGTAGATGATGCCATGGTGTGAGGCACCTAATTGGCAGGCACTGTCTGTGCTGCATGGCCCCACGCCGGCCAAGGTCTGGCCTGGCCTGATTTGTTGGCTTCTAGCTGATGGATGCTACCTGTATATAAACATTCTGCAACTTCACAGAGAGTAACAGCCCTCTGTAATTACAGCTGCACTTTTGCCAACTCCTGCAATTTTACTGCAAGCCTTACAGTATTTGATATCTTTTCTTAAAGAAAAACCAAACAACCCAGCCCTCCACTCTTGGAATTGACAGAACTGGTAAGGTTTCATGGAAAAAAAACAAAACCAAAAAACCCAACAACAAACCAAACAGATCCCAGTCTCTTTTTCATAGAATCAACCAGCTTGGAAAAGACCTTTAACATCATCAAGTCCAACCATTCCCCAGCACTGGCAAGGCCACCGTTAACCCATGTCACTGAGGGCCTCTTCTACACGGTTTGTGAACGCTTCGAGGGACGGTGCCTCCACCACTGCCCTGGGCAGCCTGTTCCAATGCCTGCCCTTGCGGTGAAGAAATTGTTCCCAGTATCCAGTCTAAACCTCCCCTGGTGCAGCTTGAGACCGTTTCCTCTGATCCTATCCCTTGTTCCTTGGGAGCAGAGACCAGCCACCTCCTGGCTCCATCCTCCTGTCAGGCAGTTGTAGAGAGCAACCAGGTCCTCCCTGAGCCTTTTCTTCTCCAGACTAAAGCCCCCAGGTCCCTCAGCTATTCCTCATCACAGTTGTGCTCCAGGCCCTTCTCTGGATCTGCTCCAGCACCTCAGTGTTTCCTGTGTAGTGAGGATCCCAGAACTGAACACAGGATTCAAGGTGGAGCCTTGCCAGTGCCCAGTAAAGGGGGATGGTCACTGCCCTGGCCCTGCTGGCACACTATTGCTGATACAGGCCAAGATGCTGTTGACCTTCTTGGCTGCCTGGGCATGTGGCAAAGCAGGGGAATAGTAAAGTAGAGCAAACCCAGCCCCCAGTATTTGTGTTTAAAATCAGGAGCTTTCAAAAGTATATGGACTTGGATGCTTGCCTGTGAGTATTTGGAGAAGTGAGCTCCCTTGTGGGGTTGGCATCAACTCAACTATGCCCTCTGTGGTGCCTCTCAGCCAGGGCCATCAACAATATGCATGTTGGCCTGACCCAGGAGGTTCAGTGCACTGCAGGGGGGTTGGACTGCAGCAATGAGTGGCAGACTGACCTGCTTCAATAGCTGTGAGCCACTGTAGCAACATTTCCAGTTTGGAAACAAACGTGGTTTAGCCAGATCTTTTAAAAAAAATTTTCATTTCTGTTTTTATGCAAGGGAGTAGAAAACTTCCCCCTTATCTTCACACTTCCTACTCTTTTCAGCCAGCTCCTGCCAAAGGGCAGGGAAGAAACGGGGAGAGGAGGTGGTCACTATGCAGAGAATTTCCTTAAGCATCCAAAGAGGTAAATACTGTTTAGAAGAAGATGCTGCACTCGTACACACACACATGTACTTGTCTGCTACATATGTATGCTTTGGTCACACGCTGCCTGAAAATACTGTGTCATATCCTCTGTAACTTGCTAATAAATATGGCATTAACAGGTTTCAGCATCTGCAACGGGCTGTGTATAGCTTTATGTTGCAGTTGTTCTATTTTTGTGTCAGTTGTGCTAGCAGCTTACAGCTCAGCTAATGTACCATTGACAAATGGCCCTCTTTGAAAGGAGGCTGTATATATTACATAAATTCATTTACATTGTATATATTCATTTAGAAATGAAACACAGAAGAGAAAAATCAGTGCTTTTCAAATCAAATATGACAAATTCACCAGCGGAAGATATTTGATTTTCTAGCTTTAAAAAAGCAGACAAGATATTTACTATTCTGATGTATTTTGTTTTAAACTTAAAAAGACTAAAATATGTTCTAGAGCTGCATTTGTTGTTTCTGATTGGGCAAACTGTTCTTGTGGGCTTTTTTTTCTTTCTCTCTGGTTTTCAAGATGAGTTTGAATTTACAGCACTGTATTTTTGAACCCCTTTGGCCAGCTCTAATGAGACAGGAAGGAAGGAAGTAGCTGAGTGGGCAGTTACCTTCCATCCCAGAAATGTGAACTCTCAATACATCTTAAAATTCCCTGGGCTCAGGTCCACAAAGGTTCCTGGGCACGTACGTTCCACACAGATCTCTCTGAGGCAATTACTCGGTTGACAACTGAGAACCCAAAACTGCTCTCTGGTACACTGGGGACCACACGTGCAGCACCATACCACATCATCTTGAGCTATGTGAGGCAGCTCCAAATGAGGTTGTTCAGCATGAGTGGGTGCAGTGCAGGAGAGATGCTTGCAGAGGTCCCAGCCACAGAGGTTTGTGCACATAGAAGCCGTGGTCACAGCACTTTATGAGGTCTGTGAGGAGCTGAGGGGGTCAGAGTACCAATCCCTGTTAGCAAGACTTCCTAATGCCTTTTGTATTCATTGGGACTTTTATCTGATTACTCTTGAATTGTTTGAGTGTAAACTGATAAAATAAATATTGTTAATTCTTTCCTTGAGGGTGTTGCTTGAGGATGATACAATATGCTGACACCGCCAGTGTTCAGCACTGGCTGAAGGGTAATTCATTTGTTCTTGCCATGGAGAAGTCACAGTCTGAATTATAGCTCACTGTTCTTCTTCGGCTGTGTCTCTCCAGAATAATTTTTTTGATGAAAGAAAGAATTATTCTTTCTTGGAACTATTTACAAATTCTGGATATATTGACTTAATATTTGCATCTGGAAAAAGTATCAGGAGTTAGGTTTATGAAAACAGACAGTGGTTTTCTTTTGTGTATTTAAGCAACTGGTTAGCGTGGTCATCCATGGTGTGGGATTCCAGGTTTAATTTCCTTCTCTGCATGAAGGAGCTTGAACTCACAACTCACAGATTGCAGGGGAGCATCTCAGGCATCAGTGCTGCATTCAGAGGCGGAGGCAGGATTCTGCATCCCTGTCAGATGTTGCTCCACTTTGTGCAGAGCTCTTGAATATTCATTTCAGCAGGGGGTGGAGCTCCAGTGTCCCACCTGCCATGTGTGCGACGCGTCTCCAGAAGGTCACTGCATCATCTTCTCTCCATTGGAATGGCCACATTCAAGCATTTTGCACAAAATGGGACAACTCCAGCAGGAAAAGCTGAGGGTGACCAACCTCATAAAGCCTTTGACTTACTGGTTGTAGGGCCCTTTCCTGGGAAGCAGGTTTCAGATGAGCTAAGCAAGGGATATTGGATGCAATGTCCTTTCACCCTCTTTCCCACAGTGACTTCCTCTCCCTGCCACATGCATGCTTTCCCAGTTCTGCGGTAGAACTGAGGACTCAATTACTCAGATAATATTAATCTGTGCAGAGAAGAGATGTGCAAGTTAGGACGTGGAGAAGCAGAAGAAAGAATGAGAAGGCAGCAGATCTTTCTGGAAGGAGCAATTTGGGGGCTTTGTGAGGGTTTTTTAAGAGCAAGCAGCTGAGGTGATAATAAAGCAAGTGTATTTAGACTGATTTTTAGCTGTCTGTGATATTAAATGAGGCAAATACTATGCCTAGAAACAAGGGGGAAACACTGCTGGATATTTTTCGGTGTTGGTTTTCTGCAGCTCTTTTGTTTGAGTGAATGCTACATAGTCTTATCAAGCCTTTCATTCTTTCTCCTCTTTTGTGAAGGCCAGCGCCTTCAGCTCTGTCAGAAAAGAAGCGCTTTTGAGAATCTCTGGAAGTAAACAAGTTAAAAAATCAATAATTGTGGCTGGTTGATACATGAAGTTCATCACTGGATCAAACAACCAGTGCTAATGCATGTTGGACTGTGTATTGCTGGGAAGTGTCTGCTTGGGTTAAAATAAGCAACTTGGGGCCATGCTTAGCTGTGAAGTGTGAAAACTTCACACCATTCTTGGAGCTGTGGTCTGGCTCAGAACAGGCAGCACTGTGCTGGCAATGTGGCTGCAGATAACGCTACCACATGGGCTTTGGAGACGGTGTTGTAATGCGTTGTTTGTAGCAAGTGCCGCTTCATGAGGAGGTTTGCAAACCCATGCTTTCCAGCTCTGACTGAATGATATAAACCCTGCTGCTCTAAAGAATGAAACCTTTCTAAGGGCATTTCATAGAAAAAAGAGTTACAGAAGCCTCCTCCTTGTGATCACCTCGGAAAGCTGCAGTGTGGGATTAAACAGTTTCCTGTTTATTCTGGTGCCTTGTTTTAAGTGCCATTTTCAGCATGGCTGCTCAGACCATTGGTACCTGCAGGGCATTTGCTAGTGCATACGTAGCTCATCGTGCTCATCAGAGGACCCCCAGCCAAGCAGCTGTGTGAGGGATGGTCAGACCAAGTGCAGAGCATGAATTTTTCAGATTGGTTTTATCCAAGTTCTTAATCTTTAATGAACAACACACAGTAAGATGTTTAACTTTATAGTTAATGAGGAAACATCATAAAAAGAGCTGATGGAAATGAAGGTAAAGAAAGAATTTCTTCATTATTAGCCAGACTAGTATGAGGGTGTAACTTCAGCATGTAGATAAAGTATGCTGCTAAGTGGTATGCAACAGTGAGAAGATGATCCTGCAGTCCCTCATATACATGACCCCAGCCTGTGACTAAGTTTGACTTCTTTACTCTGGCAAAACTGCAGCAATCTGTGAGAGCCGGGAACTGAGGCTTGAGCTTTGTGCGTGGTGTAAATGGAGTGTTTCTGTAGTAGAGAGGACCAGAAAAGTAATGTGCTGATGAAAACTGCCTGGGATGAAGGTCTGCTGCTTCTGTCTGCATTGTGGTCCAAGACTTCAAGTGGGTCTGTAAGGAGTACAGCTATTGTGTGCCACTTTTCTGTAGAGTTCTGTTTATCCTTTGAAACAGACCCATTCTAGCTGCATATCTGAGCAACCTGGTCCTCTTAACCTCAGAGTTCATTCACACGAAGCAGAACTCTTTTCTGTCTTCTGCCCCAGGCCCCTTCCTTTTTACTCTGTATTTTGCCATGAAGAAATTCACGCTGCTAAGCCAAGGTACAGGAAAGTGGAGGTCTCCTCCAGATTCTCTGCTGAAGCTAACAGCTTATAGTAGTTGCATCTCATTAAGAATCAAGTGGTTCTGTAAAATGCCACTTAGATTAAAGTGGCATGCTTGTTTAGGTATCTTTATCTTTGGCTTGTGATGTATAGCCTGAATGCTTTACTTGTAGGGACAAGATTATTTTGAAGAGACAATTCCTTAAAATAAAGCATGTTCTTTAGCTTACTGATGCATCTGAGCCTAAAAGCAACTTTGAAACAAAGGCCAAGTAAGGAAGAGTGGTGGAATGCAAATGGTGCTAACTAATGCAAAATTACTGCTCTGATTAATCATAAGATGCTTGGAGACCATTGTTGGACTGGATTAGGGTTTTCTCTTGAGATGTGGAACCTATTTTTTTCTTGTTGTTCTCTGCACAATCAGAACTTGCTGCTGCTTAAAGCACAGAAAGGGGTTGTGTAAACATTTTAATATTGCATGAGGCTTCTGTAAGCCTGACTGATCTTTTGAATGCTAAAACTGTGACATACAAGCACAAATGAAAGCAAGCACCAAAGATTTGTGTAGTTTTATGATCTGGATGAACTGATACCAGCATGCTTTGGTGGCTTACCATGTTTGGTTTTCCCCCCTGAGATAATTCAGCCACAAGCCTTAAAAATACTCTGCCTCCCATTATTATTATTTCCAGAGTTCCCTTAATATTTAACCTCAGCTAGCAGAGCAGTTACACATCTTTAGATACAGCTGTGTACTATGACTTGAAAGATCCTGGGTGAATGGGGTCTTTCATTTGGATGAATCTCATTGCACTTTCTGATTAGCTGTAGAAGTAACACTGAAGAGTTCTTCAGTTGTTCTTTCTGATACGAGATATGTGGCTGTAGTAAAAGAACTGAATATCTGAGTAATACACATTCAGTAATGAGATAAGGCAAAGACTTTGAATGGTAACCAGCTAGGACAACAATCCACAGTGTAGTTGGTGACTTGCATCATTTGCGGTCTTGTAATAACATCCTCCACGTAGGTAGAAGCTGTACCATAAATCTGAGACAGAGGCAGAAGTTTGATGGTGCAGCTGTATATACACACTTGTTTTGTGTAATAAGTGAGTGTCACCATCCTTGCTGGCTTCCAAAAATAGTTGACACCATTCAGACATTGAATGATTATCAGATCAGAGCAGGGACTTCATGCTGTCTGCCAGTGGTCAAAGGAAAGTGTAAGAACAGAGCCTGTATAAAGCGGGGCATTCCTTGGTATTATCCCAATTTCCAGCAATTTGTAACAGAGAAACTTCCTAAGATAAAAGCTCCATCAGCATCATCCTGTTTAATAGCTTTTAATGACCTTTCTTCCAAGATTTTTTCTTACTGTTTTTTGGAACCCTTTGTACTCCCATGACAGTTTATGGTCCCAGGTGACAGAATTCAGTAACTATCATTTGAGAAACAAATGATGTGTTTTTAAAGTTTTCAGATTACTTTACTGTGAACTTCCAGGTTCTGACTTATGAAAATCTCTTCCCTTCAAACCATAATTTCATATTCCCTTATTATAAACCACTCCAGCCATCACTTTTCCAGGCTGAAGAACTCTAGCCTATATAGGTTCTCCGTTAAGTTCTGTATTTAAGTTGTGCCATTTGGCTGACCATTTTTGTTGCCTGAAACTTTCCTAGCTCTTTCATGTCTGTGTTGAGAATGAGGGGAAGAGGTAGGCGTGAGAGGAGAAAGGGACCAAAATTGTAGTGTAATGACATTTTCTTCTTGTTGTCTTGTTGACTGCTGTTGAGTGTTGAGGTGATATTTTCAGGGAACCATGAACAAAAGGTCCAAGAACACTTTTCAGAGAAGCACTGGCTAATTTAGTCATTGTTGGGTAAACATACTACAGCTGTTGATCACGGCCTAATTAAATTTTGCAGGAAGGAGTGGTAACTCTTAAGCTGTCCTCTCCCTAATAAAACACAATGTTCGATGTTCCTTGTTGAAGAGGTTAATGGATACCCTCTGCTTCTTGTCAATGTTTCCCCTTGTTCATCAGCCTGTTCTTCACTGCAGCTGTGATGGGGATACAAGTAGGAGCTGCGTGGTTGATATCTTCTTTATTTCCTGCCATCATAACTGCCTGAGCAGACTGGAGTTGGTAGTGGGAGGATGTAAGGTGCTAAAGAGAAATGCAGATAATTAGGGAAGATTAGCGTGCTTCAGTGATTTCAGATTTACCTTTTTCATCTTGCTTTTCACAGAAATCAAGTGAGCCTCGTGTGGATCCTTCAGTCATCCACCAATTAGCAAGGCCATGTTAAAAAGGATGACCAACTTCTGTCAATCTAAGCTATTAATATCATAACACCTGGGTTCCTCACAATCTTTTCAGGTACTTACCTTTGCAGTAACTGTGAAGGGGAGATAAGGAGCTAATGGTTGATACTGTCATCTTCACAGCCTTAAATAACATTTAGAAAACTCCAGCCCATATCATGTGAGTGTCTAAACTTGCACAGTCCAGAGGCCCATCAGATCAGCAGGTAATTCATAATTTTTACAGCAGAGAATTGAATTGTGGTCCCCAAGGATAATATCTACTTTCCCTTCTCCATGAACAGGATGTGCTTTCTCTAGTCAATTTTTAAACCATGGCACATAAAAAATGTTTGTTGGGTGCTACAGGGCTCCTACTATCCACAGATCTGTGCACCAGCTTTGTCAGAGAGCCTCACATAGGCTTCTGGTGACAGCAGGAACTTCAGTAATCTTAGACCTTCTTCTGTGGACTGTTTGTCCTTGTGCCATCCCATCCATTGCAATGTGGCCCAGGTAGTCTTGAATACTGTTTCTTCCACTGGTTGGTGTTTTCTGATACATACACTGAATTTGCCTCTTTGCAGCAGCTTGTCCAGGACATCTTCCTTCACTGAATGCCTGAGCAGATCTTGGGTGACCACAGTTTTGGCTCCTGCTGTGATTCTCAATGCAGATGGGACTTACCTTTACAGCAGTGGAAGCACTCAAGCGCTTCGTTTCTTGTTTGCAGTGCTCTTACCAAGGAACTACTGAGCTGCTACCATGGCTGAGAGCTGTGGGCTTTCTGGGTGTGCAGGCAATTCTCTGTAGCATTTGCTTGCTGTGGAGGTAGGCTCTGTGGCATCTTATTTTTCCCCAATTTAAATCTGATCACTGATGTTTTGATCATTTCAACACATACTCAGGGTTAACCTCATGTAATGGTGAGAATCACATGTTTGGATGCATTTTCTGCTGCTTTACCTCCTTCTCTTTCACAGCCTAGTAGAAAACTCAAAAGTCACTGCCACCTTGTTCCCATGCGGCAGGAATGACAGCACTTGAACAGTAGTGTCTTCCTTTTGCTTGGCTTGCTGCTTGGTTGCTTGTGAGTGCTGTTCTGTGCAGGTCTAAGTCCATTTACTGCAAAACTGTATGCTTTATAAAAGACCAAAAGTAAGTAGTTGTTGTTCAGTGACAGAGTGGCTTTTAGAGTTGAATAGTTTTCAGGTGTTTGCTGTGGACATGATCTTTCTCTGGAAGATGTATCACGTCAAAGGAAGCCTCTTAGTAGAAGTTCCTTGCATCAATTACTTTAGATGCTATTGATTTTCATGTGAATTGAAGGGCTTCAAAACCATCCAAGATCAGACCCAATGTGATGAGATTACATTGCAGTAGTAAAAATAACGTTATTACCACAGGACTCTTAACAGTCCTCTTGTCTCTCATGACAAAAGAGAGATGCTCTGTACAAAGAATAGGAAGGATTCATCAGTTTGCAGAACTAAGACAAACCTAATGTGGGAGGAATGTTTGCTATAATGTAGCAGGTCATCATGTTTGCTTCCCCACAGTTTCAGTTGTAATCCCATTTACGATTTAAATAACCCCTTTTAAAAGCAGCCAAGATTCCCCTTCCTGCTTCTCATTACTACTGCAAAAAGGTTATTGCTGAACCTTGATCCTCCACTGTTCATGTGCTTTGTTTTCATTTCCAGGTGTAATTTCTTAACATCAATTTGTATTTGTTTACTCACTGCTAGTGTTGCTGTTTGGCTTTAATGGCTCTGTTTTTCCCTGCCATTTATCTCCAGACATATTAAAGACAGCAGCCCTTTACCTTTTCACCTTGTGTTTCTATTTGATATTTGGTTCCCCTGTGTTTTTCTCTTTGCACAGTCACGCATGTGATCCACTTCATACTGGTTCTGCAGGAGCACACCAGAGCAGATCTGTATGTAGACCGCCTGCTTGGATGTGTCTTATGTGTTGTTTTGGCTGATAATTACTGTTAATCACTAAATATATGACAATACAAGCACGATCTCCATAGTCTTCTATCCAGGTACTTCTATCCAAGCATCCGGTTTTTTCTTTAGGGCTTTTATGTGCCTCCTTCTCTTCCCTGAAGAATGGGCTACTGTCGTTGTGAATAGCACTGAAATAGTCCCTGTTTGTGGTGCAGGTGACTTCCCTGACACTCCTTGCAGCTCTGTAATACATGGTTGTTTCAGTTCAGTCTGGAAATCAGCTATTTGTATCCAGAAATATTTGCAGGAACAGCATGAAGATGTCTTGTTATGAGTTCCCCTTCCGGGACAGCCAGTTATCACTGGGAACTAGGAGTAGCTTTGTTTCTCTCTTGGCTCCTCCACCAACTCTCGGCTTTCCCAGTCTCATAGGTACTCTCCATGCTGCTGTCTGAAATATTTTGTCTGCACAGGTGGAATATAAGGCACTGCCTTTAGAAAGTCAAGTACCTTAGCAAATATCTGTATTAGATGTGTTGGCTTTTGCTAAACCCAGGACAGCTTTCAACCCTTTTTCCATTCCCCCCTGGTTTTTACACTTCAGAATCTGTTCAGTATTGGGTTCTGCCAGGATCAGGCTAACAGGTCTGTATGAGAGACAAATTTATGAATGTTTATACAGATGTATATAAGCTAACAGGTCTTTACTAAATACAGATGCTGTATTTCTGGTCATATGGTACCATTGCTGACTTGATAGATATATCATAAAAAATCCTTGCTGCCGACTTGCAATTACATGTGCCTTATGGCACAGAACAAATGGGATGAGCTGTAATGAATATAGAGGGACTCTGAGCAGAGAGATTGCTGGACAGAATAGAAATCTGGGCTTCTTTTCCAGTCCAAGACTGAAACAGACTCTACAGTATCTAATGGCATAGTTTAGAGGCATTAGGAGATTATTTTTTGTTTTTCATAGGAAATCCCACTGAAGAAAGTTCAGTTTCATTAGCAAAATACCACTGAAAGATTTGACTTCATGAAAAACTTGCTTTATTAGAGCAAAAATCAGAATGTTTTAATTTTTCTGTCCAGAAGCTTGCAATAAATGGTGTAGACTTCAGAACGGATGATAGAAAGACAGGACCACAACTCTACACCTTTGCACTTTTCTTCTGATTTTCATTTTAAAGGCTTTGTGGTTTTCCTATGTTTTGCCTAATTTCTGCAATATTCATGAAGCAGGCAGTAGCAGTAATATTGGGCTTTCAGGGCAGCTAGGTTACACTAAAGAAAGAAGGCAAAGTAGGAGAGAGATCTTCAAGATGATCCTAAATGGTATGAATGCTCTGTCATGAAATCTGCCATTAGCAGGCTTATATATGTGAACCAGTTTATCTAACCCCTTTGCATGTAAACTGGGACTTCTGGTAAAAACTACCTTTTCAACTAAAGTACTTTGAAATCCCTTAATGAGAAGCAGTAAGTACTAAAAATACATAAGCCTCCAATTCAAGTTAGATGACTTTTCTCACTGTAGGGAATATGTATTTCCTGTACCTGGCTCTTGAAGATCCAAGGACATCTTCAAGAAGCGTGGGCAAATGCCAGAGCTCAGGGTGGAAGTGTATCCCTGACTGTTTCTGAGCTGATTCTTATCTCATTGTGGCCTTAATCCTGCAGCACTGTCTCTGAACTTCTGTATGTAACATGTGCCTTCAAATCCTGGACATGGAAGCTCTCTCAGACCTCAGTGGATATGTAAAAATAAACTTCACAGTGTAGTATCCACATGCTGTATATAACACACTGTTTTGTATTCAGTCTATTGTGTTTGGTGTAAATTCAAGGAGTTTTTGCTCTCAAGGAAATTTTACCTGCTTCCTTTATGGCAGGAGTGAGGAAGATTCAGTATTTGGGCCACTAACAATCCTGAGGTTGGAAGTGTTAGAAGCTGTTTTGACTGTTTCCTCAGGTATTGCATTCCCATTGGTGACCATTCAGCTCACTCAATGCCCCAATTTTGTTCCCTGTGGACAGAAGACAGAAAGAGTAAGTTTGCAAGTAGTTAGTCATTCCTGTGACTTCTGGTCAAAGCAGATTATCGGCAGTATTCCCTTATTAATGTCCAGCTCTCAGTGGATATAACGTTGGTCTCTAAAGACAAAACATGGCTCTTCTGCCATTGCTTTCCAAATTCTATCTGGGGATTTTCTGCATTTTGAGCAGGAGGTTAACTACTAACATGTTCTTCCGTTTTCATGAGGAGTACATGGATTGCTGGAGCAATAGGATAAAGAAAATGTTTCAGCTAAGACTCAGAGGAGGCTGTGAGGATGAGCAAGGGACTGGAGCACCTCCTGTATGGAGACAGGCTGAGAAAGTTGGGGCCATTCAGCCTGGAGAAGAGAAGCTGCGAGGAGATCTCAGAGCAGCTTCCAGTATCTGAAGGAGGCGCACAAGGATGCTGGGGAGGGGCTCTTTGTCAGAGACTGTAGCGATAGGACAAGAGGTGATGTGTTTAAACTTAAACAGGGAAAGTTCAGATTGGATACAAGGAAGAAATTCTTTACTGTGAGGGTGGTGAGGCACTGGAATGGGTTGCCCAAAGAAGTGGTAAATGCCCCATCTCTGGCAGTGTTCAAGGCTAGGTTGGACAAAGCCTTGGGAGACATGGTGTAGTGTGAGGTGTCCCTGCCCATGGCATGGGGTTGGAACTACATGATCTTAAGGTCCTTTCCAACCCAAATCATTCTGTGATTCTACGATTCTGTGATATTTTTATTCACATGTGTGCATGTGCCTAAATGCCCAGGGAGCTGAGCACATCAGAGTCTTGTTTCTTTAAGAGCATTGCCAGGGAGCAACCTTCTATATGATGACATTTATATGTTTTAATACATGCATTGTGTTGAGAGGAATGTCCAGCACAGTAATTTGGTACTCTATATCAGTTCCCAGCGAGTGACTAATCCATCAAATTTGTCCAGCACTACAAGGCAGAACAAGATTTTCCCGACCTGCCAATGTAGCTAGCTCATGCTGCTCTTGGAGAAATCAAGTTGTGGGGTTTTTCCAGCCCATATATCATCATCTGTGCCCACAGTAAAGAGTTTAGAATGGGCTTGACTGCCTGGTTATTTTTCTTCTAGTTGTGTGAGGCAAAGCAGTGCACAGCTGACTCGTCCAAACCTATTCAGAGTTTGAAGGTACCCTGTGATACAAATTTACTGCACAGATAAGGAAACTTGGAAGGCACAAATGGGGCAGATAAGGACGGCTGCAAAATCCCTTGGATTCTCTCAGAATTGGTTTGAGTTTGCGGTGTTTTGCTTTGTTGTCTTTTTCTGGCGTTGGTGCAGGGTGTTTTTGACAAGCGTCAGCAGTTTTAGAAAAGCATTCAGAAGTTTTTGATGCTCATCTGAACCAATTCCATCTAATCAGAACAAGAGCTGAATGTTACTATTCACAGGAAGCAATTGTATTCATAGAATTTCATCTTTTCTGATGTCCTCAATTTGTCCTCTGACAGAAGCAACTTTTATTAATCTGTCCTTCCACTGTTATTGATGGACTGGTTATTATGCCAATGCATCCAGCTTATGTTTGCACATAAGCTGTTCAGTCAATCTAGTTGACAGTCATAATTTGAAACTCTCATAGATTGAATGAAAGCATTGTCATATTCCTGTCACTTGCCATATCCCAGCTTTCAGGGGTGATGGTACAGACTTCCTTACTTATGGTTTCAAATGTTAGACTTCTTTCAGTTGTCAGAGTATTCCCCTCACATCGCTGCTTTGGGAAGTCCCTCTATTAGTAGACCCAGCACCACATTCACAAGAAGAAACAACGGCAAAGACATGGATCTGCGATTGGATTCATAGAATCAGAGAATGGTTTGGGTTGGAAGGGACCTTAAAGCTCATCCAGTTCCAACCCCCTGCCATGGGCAGGGACACCTTCCACTAGAGCAGGTTGCTCCAAGCCCCGTCCAACCTGGCCTTGAACACTGGCAGGGATGGGGCAGCCACAGCTTCTCTGGGCACCCTGTGCCAGCACCTCAGCACCCTCACACGGAAGAATTTCTTCCTAATGTTTAATCTAAATCTCCCTTCTGTCAGGTTAAAGCCATTCCCGCTTGTCCTGTCCCTACAGGCACTTGTCATAAGTCCTTCTACAGATTTCTTGTAGCCCCTTTAGGCACTGGAAGCTGCTCTAAGGTCTCCCCTTGAGGAGCCTTTTCTTCTCCAGGCTGAACAAGCCCAGCTCTCTCAGCCTGGCTCCAGAGCAGAGCTGCTCCAGCTCTCAGGTCATCTTCCTGACCTCCTCTGGATTTGCTTGAGCAGGTGCATGTCCCTCTTGTGTTGGGACCCCAGAGCTGAGCTCAGCACTGCTGGTGGGTTCTCAGTGGATTTCAACTCATGTAAGTGATTATATTGTAGTGCACTTCAGGACTACAAAAGACAGATTTCAGTCAGCATAGCTGTGGCATCGTGGAGCTCAGAACTGAGTTATGCACCTTGTCTTTCAGGTGGGCTTTGCAGCATGTGGTGCTTGGATACTAAAAGTTACCTTAAAGCCAGCGCAGTGTACATCTGCATTAGCCTGAAGCCATTGTGGTAACTGCAGATTCCACACACTGTGACTGGGAGTTGACTAATGAATGATGAAGTACCGAAACACCCAAAACTCATTAAGGTTGTTCATTAATGCCAGGCAGGGCCAAATATTGTCAAGTAGTTGGCTTCTTCCCTTCTACCTGTAGCTGGGCCAGATGTATAGGAACGATCCTCACAGAGTTACTTGTATATACCATGTGTGTAAGTGGCAAAAGGCAATAAATAACATTTCTTCAGCTTACTATTTTTGTTTTGGATCAGCAGCATGATGAAGCATGCAGGTTAGCAGTGCTTCTCTTAGAACAGACACTGCATGTGGCTTTTCCCACAGGTCCTCTTCGTCTTTGTGAGAAATGTGATTGTGTGCTCCCAGGGCAGTGGAATAGTGACTACATAACTAATACCCACAGCAGCTATCCCACCTCGAATCACCAGGCTTTGAGCAAATGCACTGCCAACATGACGGCTATTTACACAGCTTAGCATGGCTTATCAAAAGCACTGAGAATGCAGCTTTGCTGTGTAAATAGTGCTGCAGTTTTCCCTGCAAATTGCAACTCACTGATCTTTGTCATAACATCTCCCCTCTTTGCTAAGCTGTTGGCGAGCTCTGCCTTTGCTTGAGTCAGTTGCAGTTCTTACAATCATAGAATAGTTTGGGTTGGAAGGGACCTTTAAAGGTCATCTAATGCCAACCCCTTGCAATGAGCAAGGACATCTTCAACCAGATCAGGTTGCTCAGAACCACATCCAGCCTGGCCTTGAATGTCTCCAGGGATGGCACATCCACCACCTCTCTGGGCAGCCTGTGCCAGGATTTTACCACTCTCATTGTGAATAATTTCTTCCTCACATCCAGCCTGAATCTCCCTCTTTTAGTTTAAAACCATCACCCCTCATCCTATCACAACAGGCCTTGCTAAAATGTCTCTCCCCTTCTTTCTTATAGGCCCCTTCTAGGAACTGAGAGGCTGCAATAAGTTGGTTTGCTTTTTCTGTGTGGCTTGGCACTGGTGCTGGAGGTGCCTGCTTGTCCCTTGAGAAGCTCCTTTATACCCTTTTCCCTCATGTGAGTGAGTACAGAGGATAGTGGCAGTCACTTGTGCGTAGATAGCATGCAGAAGTTGGAATTGGAAGGTAGATGCCTTGGTCCGGCTACCACTGAGCTCTGGTTGTCACTCTGTGATGACGGTGTTGCCTTGCGTAGATCAAGTCTTCCTGATGGTGTGTAGCTGGGAGGAGCCCAGGGTTTGTCCATGGGTTTGGGAGGGGAAACCAGCAGTTTACCTGGGAATCAAACAGAGGTAGGTCTGAAATATCTTAAGAGCAGTGACTGGGGACTCCAGTGTTACCATTTCTACAAGCATAGTTTTTTCAGGTTAGAAATCACAATTTATGTGACTTCAGTGAGTGCATCTGAAGTTTAAAAAACCCTTAATATTATTGTTTTCAAATGAACATTTTCCCTCTGTATATTCCCCTCTTCAGTATATTCACTGCACTGTTTCAGTGTGGAGGTAAAGCTGTTTGATTTCGCAGTGGGGTTATCATTTTCCTGTTGAAACTCTAGTGTTTTGTGCACCACATTTTAATTTCAAATCCAGCTTTGTCTCTGGGTGGTTCCATAACATTTCCCTTTAAGTCATTTCTCAGCTATTTTGGGGTGGGCTGGCAGAAGGACACAGTGGTATGCAGATGATACGAGCCCTCACTGCAAAACCTAATAGCTGAAAGAAGATAAAGATAGAGCTCATGACATCTTACTTGTATTTGGCTGACAGAGGTTTTCCTCTCTGGGAGTTTGTGCTTACAAGGTTGCTTGCTGAAACGTTACCTGCAGGGTCTGATGGCAGCTCTTGTGAGGGTGATAATACATTGCATGCTGATCTCAGAATAGCTACTTGCAAGAAAGCACTGGGAGAAGCTGGTTGAACTGTACTCCTTAGTTCACTGAGGAAGAAAATAAGACATGCGAGAGATTCTCTGCTGTAGCCCCAGGAATATCTCTCCGTGGTTTTGTGGACCAGCTTTATTAGGTGGGGTTGGACCTGCAAGGAGATATAAATGAGTCCTGAAGGTGACTTACTAATGACACCCTGGGGAGACTCTGCATTTGAGGGAGGAAGGATGCAGTGCTCCACTCGAGGAAGTCCTGAGGTGAGGCAGGAGCTCTGGAGAGCCCAAAGCTGAGGAGATTGTTCAAGACAAACCTTGCTGTTTCTCATTTTAGTTATTTTTGGAAAGCCATGAGACTGCATCATATTTGGGCATTTCTAGGATGTGACAGTGGTTCAGATAACTGTGGCATTATCTCTTGGGGCTTTATTATCCATATTTGCGGATGATATTCCTGTTAGTCCTTGAAACATGCTGGGCATTTCTCCATTTCCTTCCCTTTGGTTAGCTCCTCAGCATGCTTTGTCTAAACCCTAATATTATAGCCAGAGCCAGAAGATATGCAGTTACTATTCTGCTTGAAAATACATTTTGAATAATGCTGCATATATTTTACAGATTTTATATCCATCCTGTAATATTCTAACTGCCTTCTTCACTGATATACAGCCTCTAGATTTGGCCCTATAGTAATGGGAAAAAATGCTATATTGCTTCCTGGCTCTTCTTTCCTCATTCTCCAATTCTCTCTTTCTTTGAAATATGATCTATTTTGTTCTTTCTATTTCTGGTCTAAATATATATTATGCATCCTGATCCCCATATGAACTTGCTATTACTGATTACTACTTCGCTTGCGACTATTTGACTTTACTGAAGCTAAGAGGGCTAGCTCAGCCCTCCTTCTGTCCCTTCCTTTCCGCTGCCTTCCCTCTCTGCCCTCCCTTTCCTCCTCTCCCCCCTTCTCCCTCTCCTTCCCTCCTTTCCTCACCTCCTATTCATCTGCCTTTCTTTGCCTGCCTATTTCATTTGTGTTGCTGGAATGCTCTCAAGATAAAACTAATATATTTATGAAAAAAGCAGCCTTGCAAACTCCCTAGAATAGCATTGCAAATAGTCCATTGCACAAGTGTTTTGAAAATCTAAGTTTTGCCTTTCAGAGGGGGAAACCCCCCTGTGCCTTAAAGCATTGTGCTGTGTAAGTGTAATTACTTCTAACTATCTATTTTGTTTATTACTTCGTCATTTATTTCCCCAGTGAAATATTGGACAAGTGAGTTTTGCCTTTTTTTTTTCCTTGTCAGTCCCGGTTTGTGCACTGGTGCTTTAGTTAGATGCTGAGTTTCCAAGCACTGAAGAGAATATTTGATTGCCTTGTTCCTTTTCATTGGAAGGACTGATAGGTAAAATGATAAAGAGGTGAAATTTCAATCTCCTCCTCTTCTGTGTAGCTCTTCACCTGTCACTGGAGAAGGGGGAATGTTTTTTAGCAAACATTTAGTGGCTCATGTTTCTGTTTGGAAGTGAGTTTTGGAAGAATCAGTGCTAGAAACCGTTTCTGGAGGGAGAACGAGATCTGTCTTGTTCCTACACCCTCAGGATGGGAAATAGCAGGATGTTTTACTTAATTCTAAATTTGTTAGGAAATAGGAGGCAACAAACAAGCATCCAGCCTCTTTGCCTGGTAAGAAACAAGGGCTGGCCTTGTTAGTACGGTGCTCGTCATCCAAAAGGAGCTCAGCTGGTCAGTCTCTGCCTGGAGGTTGGCCTTCAACAGGCATCCACTTGCCATGCAAGTACCTCTCTTTGTTTCTTTCTTGTATCTGTATCACTGCCCTTGGAGATGATACTCTTCAGACAGTGGCTTTGCAGACACTGATTTCTGTGTAGGTTTAAGTGGATGCTGGCCCTGGCAGTTCTTTCAAACCAATGGGCATTTTGTGAAGCTCCACCAGCTTTGTTTCTAACCACCCAGGTAATCAGCAGGAAGGCTCTGAGATTTGGTTGTCTCACAGCACCTCAGCCTACATCTACTATGTCCCTTAAGTCACTTCTGCCCTTCTCAAGCCTTGAATTCTTCCCCTCAGTGTGACTGCAAAACCTGCAAACACCTCTTGTAGGGGATCTGCGTGTCTGCAGATAGGCATCTTGCATCTCAGACAAGTGCTGCCTGCCTGCTGGAGGTCTTTGATATGCTTTTAAAAAGCAATATCCATTTCCTTCAGAAAAGCTGATCTCTCCTATTTGTGATGTATTTTCACTTCCGCAAAACTTGCTGAAGCAATAATCAGCCTTTTTAAAATTCTCCTCTCTGCTCACTTCTGAACCACTTGAATATTTTCCTCTATCCAGGATCTGAGCAGCTCGCTCCTGTGCTTGCTGAGAGGTTTGCATGAACAATGAGCTCATGGAAGTGATGAGCAAACAGAACTATTTGGCCAAAAATGCTGTCTTCCTATGTCCTGACAGTATTTCAGGTTTTCTGCTGGGCTATCTGACTGTGATTCAGAGAAATACATGACTTCTCTAGCTTTATTACTGCATCTTGTGTGGGTGAGCCGGTCCTACTCCTCGGCATTTTATAGGCATTGTTGTTATCCTTGTGTCGACTAACATTTAGTTCTGCTGATACAGTGCTTTAGCTTCCTCCTTAAGGGTATTTGATGGTCTCAATGTCTTAAGTAGTGGCTGAAACAAGGAATTGTGACTTTCTGGTTCAGAACTCTGGAATAACCCTGTCTAGATCATTTGTTCCCATTTGAGAAGTACTGCACAGTATACATCTCTGACCTGCTTTTACAGATAAGAGGAGAATATAGGCCTATTCCAGTGGCTGTTCTCCAAGAGATTTTCTTTAATAGCCAACTTGAGATGGCCAAGCCTAAGTCACGCTGACAGGATGTCATCCCATTAATTCTAAGGCGAATGCATTACTCTGACAAGGGTTTTCCATTTAGTCTCATGTCTGCTACCCATTGAGCCTTCTTATCAGCTGGACCTCAGTTCTTCCTTTCACATGCACTGGTGACTGTTCCAGAGTTCAAGGATTCCAGGTGAGAGAAACAAGAAACAAATAGAGAACTCACAACTAGTTTATTAATATAGGAAAATATAAAGATAGTAACAGACACAGTAAAGGATACTTCTGGTGTTTGGTTATCTTACCAACCCCAAGGACCCTGTGAGGACGATCAGGAAACCAGCTCCAAAAACCATCATCGCAGTGTGAGGTGGCAGGCTCAACCTTCATGGGCGTCCCTGTGGAGGCAACGTTGACCTGGGTGGTATGAGGTTCTGCCTCCTGAATCGCATGGGGCTCAGGCTTTTATACTAACAAAAATGCACACTCATTCCATCGCAGGGGTCCAGCCTACGTCAGAAGAAGTGGCCAGCAATATCTAGAAATAGATCTAGTTTCCAAGGATCGGGACTTTTCCAGGGAGTTCTAAAGTGGAACTTTCCAGGTAGGAACCTAAGCTGGACTCTCCAGGAAGGAGCCAAAGCAGACAAACAGTATTTTCCTATCTTTGTGTGTTTCACCACAGACCATTATCTATTGCCCCTGACAAAGTGACAATGACTTGCTGCCTATCTCCTGCTGAGATTTACTAATTCTTAGTGCTGTAGGAGCTAAATAGGAAAATGGATGGGACTTAAGGAGAAGGAAAGTCTTGTATTGCTATTTCTTGCATGTTTCCTTTAGTTCCATAGGTGTTTAATTTCCAGAGAGATCAGTCTTGCTTTATTAACCTGAGGCAGAAATGAAGATGTAATTTGTCAAGCCTATCGAGGAAACTACATAATACAAGTGAGACAGTAGATTTACTCAGTGGCATGCATTGAGCCTCATTCTGCACCTGCACAGCACAGTGCACCCCTAAGCATGGCTCAAGGGTGGTTTTAACCTTGAACAGTGACTGATCCCACTCTGATCAGCAGACACAGGCGCTTCAAAAGGTTGTGAGCAGTGTTGTGGATTATATGCCTTCAAATCCAGCTGGCTTCTCTAAGAAACATTTTAGTAGTGCCTGGATTCTGCCTCATCTTTCAAGCTGGTCCTACAGAGCCTCCTCTGGATTGCAATATCTGATGGATTATGAAGGCTGTGATCCAATATCCTGACTTTATTTGCAATTTGCTAGCAGCATGGTAACTTCCTCCAAGTAACTGCATAGGGAGGATAAAGCAATCCAAAATGCTGGATAAATATGAATGCTAGAATCCAAAATAGGAAAGTGCATAAAGGAAGATTAAGGAAGATGGATGGCTTAAGCTTTGACTCTGAGTGGCTGCTGTGGCTGGATTTCACCATAGTGGAATAGTCACGCATGGAGCCATCACCGCTGCTTTCAGCAGCCTGTGGGTAGCTGCTTCTCTACAGGTACCAGATACTGCTTTCTGAGTGTGATAGAACATGCTAGTACAACTAAATTGCCCAGGACTGGGAGTCCCATAAAAATGTACCTCAGTCAGGTAGTTCCATGGGCCTGAATACACCTGCTGGGTAAGGAGGGGCTATAATTTCATGAAGGTCACTTTTCTCTAGAATCTCAGCCAAAATCACAGCATGTTCCTTCTCTGACACTAGGAGAATTATTTTTCCTTATACAATGCCGTGTAATATTACTATTAACAATAGATGGTCTTGCTGCTTTCTTTTGGTACATCCTGACGAAACTGAACAGAACATGGCTACAGAGACAGAAAATAAAGATTTATTACATAGTTCCTTACATAGTGCTGTATCAATGCACAAGCAAAGTGTAACTCCTAATGCTCTATTCTTATGGCAAAGAAAAAAAGGACTCTGTACAGTTAAAAGGAAAACAGCATTGAATTAACATGTTATTTTGTTGAAGGCCATTGTAAAATCCAGGGCTTGCAGGAGGGAGACAGAATCAATTCATCCTTATTATAATCACAAAGCTATGATCTTGTTTGCTTAGATGCTCTGGTGATAGACTCAGAATTGCCTTTTGGTAAATACAACATACTTTTTGCATAATATTGGTTTAGCTGCTGCAGGAATTTTTCATCTCCGGGTGAAATTGCCTGCTAAAGCAATGTTGAAATTGGCCTTGGTCGTGTGGCTTTTTTGAAGCTTTGCTTGATCATTTGGTAATAGATCACAGTAAATTTGTTTCATGATCCTATTAAGGAAGAACTGAGGAGACTGAGCATTCATCATTATGAGAATTGCCAATTGTCTGAAGGTTCATTCACAAGTACAGATCTGCCTTATTAATCTTTTGTTTCCTTTACCCCTGCCAGTACCATTGCTCAAAGTTTGTGTGAGTGCTCGTACACAATTCAGCAAGCATAGGAAATGAAAACCTTGAATCAACTGGGTGTTATTGAAAAGTCACTTCTCCTCTTCTGACAATGTGCTAGGGTTGAAGGTGTCATTCTGTGGTGTCGTCTAGTGATGAAGACAGTTTGACTTTTCACCATATCTGCTCATTCCTGCCAGTGTGCTTCTGGCCCTCACCATAACTGTGTCAGTGTGCTTATTTAAGGGACTTAAATGGAAAACGAGCCAATGAAGTGAGCAGGGCTTAAAAATAATACAAAAATCCTCAAACTATTTAGCACACTGCTTGGTTCTTTGGGTATGATCCAGCAGAAGTTGCAGCCCTGTGCAGGCTTGCTTTGGTAAAGGGTGAGGAAGGTAAACACTGAGGATGGGAAAAGCACAAAGGGCAAAAATCGTAGAATCCCAGACTGGTTTGGGTGGGAAGAGTCCTTGAAGCTCATCCAGTTCCAACCCCCTGCCATGGGCAGGGACACCTTCCACTAGAGCAGGTTGCTCCAAGCCCGTCCAACCTGGTCTTGAACGCTACCAGGGATGGGGCAGCCACAGCTTCTCTGGGTAACCTGTGCCACTGCCTCACCACACTCACAAGGAAGAACTTCTGCCTAATGTTTAATCTAATTCCCCCTTCTGTCAGTTTAAAGCCATTCCCCCTTGTCCTGTCACTACAGGCACTTGTCGTAAGTCCCTCTACAGATTTCTTGTAGCCCCTTTAGGCACTGGAAGCTGCTCTAAGGTCTCCCCTTGAGGAGCCTTTTCTTCTCCAGGCTGAACAAGCCCAGCTCTCTCAGCCTGGCTCCAGAGCAGAGCTGCTCCAGCTCTCAGGTCATCTTCCTGACCTCCTCTGGATTTGCTTGAGCAGGTGCATGTCCCTCTTGTGTTGTTTTATACAAGAATGAGGTATCCTTGAGGAAAAAAAGAACAAAATTGTGGCTGGAGCAAATGCAGCATTGTGTGCTAGCTTGCTGCTGCGGAGACTAGATCCTGTGATGGGTAACCTAGCCTGAACTAGGCCATTGCTGCAGTAGTGTGTGCACAGAGTCAGCTAGGCTGGTAAAGCCCTTTAGGATCATCAAGTCCAACCATTCCCCCAGCACTGCCAAGGCCACCACTAACCCATGGCACTGAGGACCTCATCTACACGGTTTGTGAACACTTCCAGGGATGGTGACTCCACCACTGCCCTGGGCAGCCTGTTCCGAGGCCTGAATGACCTTTCAAGGAATAAATTGTTCCTAATATCCAGTCCAAACCTCCTCTGGTGCAGCTTGAAGCCATTGGAAGCATTTTATTATTGGGTCAGCAAGCACAGCTAAGCCTCGGATCCTTTGTAAAGACCTCAGTGTGGATTGAGTCATCTGACTTGTCGGTGCTTGACTTTGACTGCTGTGTTTGACTTTTACTCTAGCGAGGTCGCTGTGATGAGCCAAATGTGAGCAGGGCATATTGCTGACACTGCTCCTGTGAGCAGCGGGAGCGGAGCAAAACAGAACGTGAATATTTATTTTGCTCATTTAACATGCAACAAATAATTTAAATAAATTAAAATGCTAACACCTTAATGGCAAATCAATGAATCACGTAATGACAATAGATTTGCCTGTACCTTTTGTGTCTGCATTAATGCTGCATTAGATCAAATTACTTTTATTGTGATGGATATGAACTGAACTCCTTTAGCAATAGGACAAACAGCGATTTCTTACCGTGAGTCTCAGTGTTTCTGTCAGGGACCTTGATTCAGGGAAATGTGACAGTTCAAGGTAGCAGTTGAGTTTCTGTATTTCAAGTTTCTGTGGCAGTCCCTTCTAGAAGGAGAGCTGAGGTTCTGTAGCCCTCTACACACTGGGTCTGTGGCCAGTGAAAATGTACTGCTGAAATCCCACACATTCTTTTTGCTTTCTGAGTGCTTTTCCCATCTGGAAAAAAGGCACAAATGAGTTTTGGGCTGTTGTCTGCCAACCCCATCCCCCCCTTATCATGAAATTGACTGTTCAGTAATTACAAAATTACCAACTTCAGAATAAAAATGTCCTTGGACAGTGATTTTGCTTGCAAATTGGTCCTCTACACAAGAAATTAAATGGCTTTTGTGCAGAACTGGCCCAGTCTTAGAGTTAACTGGTGATATTTAATCCTTGTTTTAAGACTGTGAGTCAGCCCCATGGGATTGATACCCCACCCTAAGGAAAGCAAGACAGCCACAACTTTTGTATTTCCCATAATCCTGAATGGAATTCTCCCATCTAGCTTAGCTAGATGTTTCCCATCCCATCCAATTTTAGTCTTACAAAGATTGTGCTGTCCTCATACATTTCACTAGGAGTTATCTTTTGGTTATAATGTACCACATTGTCATTTCATGAGGCAGTATTCATACAAGGTGCTTGATGCAGGGACACTAGGACTGACAAGCCAGACCTTTACGTTACTTGCAGCTATTATTCAGGTAAAGAGAAGTAGCACGTTCTTTTAAGTTCCTCTGACCAGCTTCTAGAGGCGCGTAATCATGTGCACTAGACCCTCATCTTCCATCTGAAACTGATCTTTAGGGCATATCTACATGGATGGCTTTAGACATCCTGGCGCTTGCTCTACATGTATTTGCTGTGGTCTTAGTACAGCAGTGTGACAAATCTGATGTGTCCCATGGACATCCTCAGAAAGAGTTGGCTGTTGCCTCCTCTACTGCTGGTTAAGACTGCAGACATCATGGAGTGGCTAATGCATTGTATATCCACATGCTAGTTTATCTTGCCATAACACATTTGTCTAGCCAGACCCCTAACTTTAAAAGTGAATTTGGGGTAAGAGCCATTGTAGTATGTATAAAGACATTTGACTGTGTTAAAAAATCCTGCATGAAATTCGGAATATAGTACCTAACCTCAATTTACAGCAGTGGGACTTTTACTTATATCTGAATCCTTACAGAGGGGTGAATTTCTGCTGCGAGATAGGCTGATATTTACTGAACTTGCTTTTCATTTGTCTCTGGCACATTGCAAGCCATTTAAAAGACATCTTTCTTGCATTTCTGAGCACAGAAGCGAGTGCTGCAGCTTCATGCATTATTGAAGTGTGGCCTCTGCTAGTACAATATAGCAGGGAGCCAAATGATTGCCAGACACAAGCTTTTTAGATGCACACGGACACATCAGCAATGAGATTCCAGAGAGGCAGAAGAGTGAAGGGACTGAAATCAAATGCAGAACATAAATAAAAACTTGTGTTTATGCAAAAACCAACAAATCATTTTTACTGGGAAGGCAGCAGATTAAAATTGTGGCCATTCAAAGTCCAGGTGACCTCTAAGCCCTTTTTTGGGTGATAATCTCAACTGGCCAAGCACTCTATCTCTCACGATTTCTTCTCTAGAAGCTATTTTGTCCTTGTGTATAGCTATTGAATCTTCTTTGAAGCAGAACCTCAGTAACCCATTTGCTGGTTGAATGCTCTCACCTGAAGGTCATATCTAGTCAGCCATTCCCTTCACCTGACCTTTAGCGTAATGGACAAAAGCCTGCAAGCTTATTTAATAGCCAAAGGAAGTGCTTTAGAATGAGAGAACTGAAGTCCCTTTAGGTGATCAGGAAAAGATAAAGGGGTCACTTTGGGAAACTTCACATACTGTGTTTTTATTCCTTCTAGCAGTAAATATGGATGATATTCCATATCCAGAGCGAGGTATGGCAAGGACCTGTGTGTGCAAATTGACAAGCCCCAGCTTGGAGCAGAGATACCTATCAAGGGGGGAGGGGATAATGAAATATTAAAACAAATCATAACAGCAAATCCTCCGCCTGCCAACACCTTCAGGGAAAGTTTGGATGCCTTTTCTGGAAAACCTGTTTTATGAAGAATGGGGCTTAATAAATGTGCAACTGGGTGAAGTGTAAAGACTCTTGCTATGAAACAGCTCAGATTAGATCTAAAGCTGTGTCATTGAATTTATGACAGGGGATGGCAGGAATTATTTCATGTCAGGCAAGCTGGGGAGAGATCATCCAGTGCCTAAACAGGTTGACAAGAAGTCAGGAGATGGACTTTTGACAAGGGCAGGTAGTGACAGGACAAGGGGGAATGGTTTTAAACTGACAGAAGGGAGATTTAGATTAAACATTAGGAAGAAATTCTTCCCTGTGAGGGTGCTGAGGCCCTGGCACAGGGTGCCCAGAGAAGTTGTGGCTGCCCCATCCCTGGCAGTGTTCAAGGCCAGGTTGGACAGGGCTTGGAGCAACCTGGTCTAGTGGAAGGTGTCCCTGCCCATGGCAGGGGGTTGGAACTGGATGAGCTTTAAGGTCCCTTCCAGCCCAGACCAGTCTGTGCCGCAGTGTGTGTATTTGAGACTTTGGAAATATTTTCCTGAGTAGGACAGCCTGAAGATTTTTAAAATTTCCTTTTCATTTTTCTCTTCCCATTAAAACCAAACAAAAGCCCAAGCAAAGAGAACTAACCTTGGTCTGCGTCATCAGTTAGGCTAGGTTCTTTCCCTCCTGAAGATCCTTCAGATTCAAGTTCCCTCATGAGCTTCCCCCTTCCTGTGCATCAGCTGCAGTACCTCTACAGCCACATCCTTCACCATCCCCTCACTCACTGGCATGCAAAGTGCCCTGAATCTGTGGTAACCCAGAGGTCATTGCAAATTCTCTTCCTATCTCCACCTGTTTGTCTTTACCTGCTAATTGGGCCTGGAAAAATACTGTCTACATGCATGCTGTTGTATATGCATAAAATATTCATGCTAAGATTGGCAAGTCAGTGTAGCTGGGACCTAAGCGAAGTCAGTAGTATCATTTTAAGGCTTTGGTAAATATACCGGTGGCTTTTGTTACCTGCTTTGTTTGTTCAAGTGTTACTTTTACATACATCTGAGTAAGCCAGACTGTTTAAGAGATGCTCAATTATTTCCATAAATCTTACATTGTTGGCTGTTTAAATTATTATGGGCCAAGGGCCCTGGCACTAAAGGCTACACACGACAATGAAATGTGTCCATGTTTTCTGTGTTTATGAATTTAAATTATGGCAGTGTACTTGCTTTCTCTTCTGCCTCATGCTTTTTCTCCTCAGAGCACTCCACTGTGGATATTCACAGATGGGCTAATAATAATTGCAAGGGTTGCCTATTTGTCACCCTGTCATGGGTTGTCAGAGATTCTTTATTTGTGCTATTAAAACCACACAAATGAGAAACACCTTTTAGCAGTTTGATGCTCCTCCTTGAAGCCTACTTAATTTTCAGAGAGGAACTGAAAAATCGAACTTTTAGTCCTTAAAAAGATGAAAGAATGAGGAAACTTTCCTACTTCACTGTAACTGATCTAGGTCTGCCTTCTCCAGTCCTGCCAACACACACCACTTGTGCAGTGTGTTTCTTTTCTTTTTCCAAAGGTAGGATTTGAGGGAAGTTCAGATCATAAGCATGCAACGATGAACAGGTAACACAGTGTGCTACCAGTTTGACAATAGTTTTAGCTACATCACCCATGTGTTACAGAATCGTCCTATTATGAGCTTTCTTAAAGCAAAACCTTTTCTTACTTTAGTCAATCAGGTGTCTTTGCTTTTCTTTCTCACGCATTTCCAGCAGTTCATTTCCCACCTTCACTACTGAAACAGCCACTTACAGGTCATAATATGGCAGCTGTTTCCCAGTATAAGGCAACAGTGTACCAGCCACTGAGAGAGAAGGTGTAATGATAGAATCACAGGTAAAACTTGAGTACGTAGCCCCAGGCAATTCTCCAAGCAGAACTTATCTGGCAGCCTGTGCTGCACATCCTGGTTTTGTCAAGAGCATCCAGAGAGTTTTTCATTGATTAGAAGTTACAAAAACTTTGCTGTTGTAACTCTGGTGCTGTTACCTGTAGCACCGCACTCATACCCATCAGTATATCAAGTGGCTGTAGAAGTACCTGTGCAGCAGTACCCGGTCCCCTCCCTGCCAACACACATCTCCGGTGGCTGTGTTCAGAGCAAAAAGCTTTTTGGCAAGGAATGTCTTTATGTACACAGACAGCACATGTTAAATGGAGCTGATCTTGGCTGGAGATGATAGGTCAGGTCACAACAGAAATAGGCTAATGCTTGTAGTGGCAGCCAGTTAATTTTCCTCCCTGATGGTTGGGCTTTATGTAAAGCCTCAAAGTTTTTCCACAGCACCGTCTTGTGGGATGCTCATAAATTACGTACACTGGCTGGAGCTGGCTGTGTGATACTCTCCCTTCTGGTGCTCTCTCTTACAAAATTACTTCCTCTGGGACCTTCTAGTAATGGAAGAAAAGGCCAAGATGAAGCAGGAGCCAGCTAATTGGTAGACACAGGCTACCTAAGCATTAAGTAATCCTACTTCATACTGGTTTTCTCAGATCTCTTTTCTGTTATCTAAACTTGCTGCTATGTCTCCAGCTAGAAAACACTGCTTACTTAATGAAGATGCACTTTTCTGAGATTTTGCAATTGATCACTCATTATAATAAATATATTCACCCCATTTGCAGAGTTCTGTCCCTGTTACAGTCTGTTGTTTGCACCCACACTAATATGGCCATTTTGCTTTGGGTTTGCTGTGCACAAATGACAAAAGCCATTAATATTTCCCTGGAGTAGCTGATGCTCTCTTTCATGATTTACATGTCCCTTATTGGCATTGGCTGACTTAAGGACCAGGACCAGGACCAGGTACTTCTTCAGCTTCTGCAAGAGGCAGTATGTTATATACTCTGAACAGTGGAGAATTTTGCTAAAAATATAATGCCAGCAAGGGGGCTGAGGTCCTGGGAGTTGAGAATCCACAGAATGACAAAATCTGATCACTAGTTGAGGATATCGACCCTAACAAGTTATAGAAGTAAAACAACAGGTCAGCACCCTCTGTTTTACACGTGAAAGAACAAGCAGGTACATGTGGAATGAAGTCTTACACACTCAGTCCTAAACTGCTTCACATCACTGAATGGGTTCTGCTAATGAGCCCCTGTACTGGTCTGCTCAGTCCTGCTCCGTACCAGGGGACACCAGGGAGGCTGTGGCCAGTACTGAATTGCTAGACCGTTATGTAGAGCAGACTGCTAAAAAATGAGGTGGCTAGTCCTTTGAGGATCAAAACCCCCTCTGGTTTATTTTATTAGCCATTAGTCACAGTTGTTCTGTTGCTCATAGTTAATAAGTTAGTAATAACAGACAAACTGCTGATGAGTCTTGTGGTGGTTCTCCTTAGTATATATTTGCTTTTGACATTCAGGATAATCTTAAGCGTGTTTTAAATGTCAGAAGAGGAGGCATCATGAAATGCCAAGACAGTGTCATCTCTAGCTTAACTGTTCTATACATTTGAAATGCTTTCATCCAGTTTTGGTTTGAAATGCTTTCATCCAATCCATTTCTTCACCTCATCCTGTTTTTCTGTCCATCAGGAACCACCTTTACTTAGCAATAACTTTTACATAATTGAAATTCCACGTCTTGGCATCATTTATGAGCTGCCCTGTGTGGGCACAGTATTGAGTGTGTGTGAATGTATGAACTGCTCTAGCTTATGGAAACACTCAAATGTGACTAAAATTTATTCTGGTAGTGAAGGCTGCAGCAGTTTGTACTGGCTAATATAGGGCTACTTGTAAGGCTTCCCTAAAGCTCACTTGGCCTAAGGAGTCACTGAAGCGTTACTAACTGCAGTGCAGGATTTACCACCCAGCCAAGTACCAGTGTCACATACTTTACTGCTTCTTGGCCTTCTCCAGCTTCCTTCCTCATGCTTTCTTGTCTGCTTTTCAAGAAACCTGGGGTTTTATTCTGCCTTGCTTCTCTCCAGCTCCCAAGATACTGCCTGTATTTTCCCCCACAAGAGACCTGGCCAAAGGCTGCAATGGGTCTTATATATCTACAGGGCCTCATATAGGAAAGCCTACGCTGCTCAGTCACTACTGAAGAAACATGTGTGCTGGGAATTTGATTAGTTTCTGTTGTGTGAGCAAGGTTGAACACAGCTGGGGTTTGCTTTATTAGCAATAAACCAATATTTCTGTAGTTTTAATATTGTATAGTCTGTATGCTGAAACTTACATCACCTTTTAGGTCTTCAGTTCAAAGGTTCAAGTGCAGAAGAGTTTTCTGTTTGCTGAAAAGAAACTCCTTACAGTTCCAGATTTAATAGTAAATAGCACTTTCAGCTTCCAATCGGCACTGGGGAAAGGTGATGTGTTAAGGCTATTACAGTGTTGCAATTGTAAACGACCAGGGTAGCAAACAAGGAGAGAATCTCTGGCACCAGCAGTGTTCCAGTATCCTCAATGTTCATTCAGCCATGTGCGTCTCCCCAGGGTGGTGATGCTGTGCTGGAAGCTCTCCTCATTTGCCTGGGCAGAGTGGTGGAAAACAGCCCCAGTCCCTCTGGACTGAACAGGGAACATGAGGTTTGGGATGATGTGTAGGAAAGGGGGGATTGTGCTTTGAAAGCCAGGAAGAGGGAAGGGAAGTCTCAACAATGTTGCCAGCTGTGACCTGCAGCAGGTCCCAGGCCCCCAGTGGGATCAGATTGACTTGAATCAAAAGAGTGAGAGAGAAGGAGAATTGCATCTTTCTGCAGCACCCCAAAATCCATGTCTTGCAGACTTCACGAGTTGTGATATTTGGTGGAGACACAGTCCAGTACTGTGTGTGAGCCTGATGGTGTTGCCCAGAAGTAGATGATGTTGCGTTCAAGCCATGAGGTATTTTTCATTGTGGTTCCCACTGTGTGCTCAGAGATATTTGCAATGGAGAATAGCTTCTTGATGTATCGTTGCTTTTTAGGTACGCTTCAGTGGGATTGAGACAGAATTTCTTGACTTACTCTACAGCAGTGTGTTTATGGCATAAGTAGTGAAGAAATGCCCGTGAGACGCTATTATACTTACCTTTGAGATGATGGATTGGTTCTTCCAGCCACAAAGCCCATTGAAGGGAGATCAGAAGATAATTGACTGTCAAGCTTTTGAGCAATGTTAAGGTCGATCACTGCAGAGGTCAGTTTATTTGAACAATGGGCCCGTTTGCAAAGGGTTACAGGATGCTAATAATAATTTTTGCTTTGATGGAGGTTCTCAACATAGTCAAGGGAAAATTAACTTTTAAATGTTAAGCTGAAATATCTTTCTGAAATCTGAAGGCTCTCGGACAAAGAACAGCTTCATTTTGTATTATTGCAGTGAAAGGTTTGAAACAGATATTCTCTGGAAGGTGCCAGAAGTCAATGCTTTCATTGCATACCAAGAAGAATTGATTTTTACCTCCTATCAGCTTAATCTGCAGTGTGTGTATGTATATTACATGCATATATGTATGTTTATGGGGTTTTTTTCTGATTTTTCAAGGCTTGAGAAGATAACTTGGTGGGAATACCTAGGAACATGACTGAAGGAAGTAGCCTGACTGGGTTAATACTGGGGGGGGATGGGGGGGTGGGATCTTTGCTAGTAAGCAGAAGAGAAGTTAAACTACCCAAATTCCTGAGTCTTCTGTCCTGAATAGCCATCGAATCTGAGGCTTAGGAAACTGCTGGTCAGGCTCTAGGGCAGACTGGAACAGCTGGGCTCAGAATAAGACCTTTTTTTTTTAAATGAGGCTCACTATAGCTTAAAAAAAGGAAGATACAATTCCTTAAACTGATTTGTGCCCATTTCATGTACATGCAAACGATGGGAAAGCTGTAAGACCGCAGAGAACCAAACTATTGTCTATCGCCTGTTTTAGATCGTGTACATGCTACCTTTCTGTTTTCAAACCAAGATTTCTGGTTAAAATCAGCATGATTTCTAGGTCAGTCCATTTGTTACATGGTGTTCTTTCTAACACTTGAAGTGTAATTTCTGCCACTTGGAGTGGTAGAAAAAAGTGCTGGAAGTCCTGCTTCCAGCAAATTGTTGGAAAGCCCTGATTTTGGCATCTACACTTGCTGAGCCTCCCTAATTCCCTTGCTGGTGGGGAGCCTTTGAAAGGGGGAGGACGCTGCCTCACACACATACACTCATGAAATTAGTCTCTGGTTTTAATATCTCTTTATTTCTTGTGTGTATGTAGAATGACACAGTGAAGCAACACTAGTGGATGTTCCCCTGTCTGTCAGCCCTCCTGTTCTGCAAGAGTTCTTTCTTCTTCCATTAGTTATTAGCACATTTTGTCAGAGGGCTTTCAGGAAGAGCTACCTCCAGGACGCTCCTTGGCTGCTACAAACACCATTAGCTCTATTCTAAGGATGCCAACTTCTTTGGTTGCTGTGGCAATAGCCTTGAGTAATCTCTTGGGGCATTGGGGATCATCGGGCCTGTGTGCTGCTGTCTGCTGCAGCCAAAACCAGACCTGTAAGACAGGAAGATACATGGTGAAGGAGTCAGAGGAAAGTTGGCAGGCTGCGTAGAAAAAAACCCAAACCATTTGGCACTGGTAGCTACAGCTCAGTGTTACTACTTTCTCACCTTAGGGTGTGCAAGGCAAGGGGGGCTTGCACAGCAAGTTCATACCTGCCAGCAAAACACCCAAAGACCAGATCCTTGGATGGATCTTGCCAGTTTGAGAGAGATACAAAGGCCTCCCAGGCTCCTAGCCATTTTCCGCTGCCTAAGTGGCTCAAAGAGGTGAGAAAACATGTGACAATCCATTTCTTCTAATTAATCACTGCACTTTGGGGAATTAGGAGACTGAATTAGTTCCCCAATATCCCTGAGAAAAGGGAACAATCCATATACCTTTGATTTTTACATTAGTCTTCATTCTTTTCCTGTCCCGTGCACTTGAGGTGGAACATTCTGGAGCAGCATTTCAGTTTTATTGCTTTTCCTTCTTTATGACATTTGTGCAGGCTAAACCAAGTTCAGGAAGGTAAACAATGCCTTCATGCAATTGTTTCGCTGTCTGGTTCTCATGTGCTAACATATCCCTGAAGTGTTTGTGTTTCGTGTTCCTTAAAGGAATACTTACTGCTTGGCTCCCAGTCCAAACAAGTGGGATCCTAAGAAACCTGAGGATTTCCGGAAGAGTTTAGCTGCATAAATATAATTTCAAGACTGGAACAAATGTTCATGTGCTACCCTTATGCCATCTTCGTATGAGGAATTCTGTATAATGGGTTGTGGAAATTTGGTGAGGAACTAGCTGTGATCCTTTCTGTATGAGTGCCACCCAAATAATGTCAGTGGGGAGGGAAATGTAAAGCATAGAATCATAGAATAGTTAGGGTTGGAAAGGACCTTTAGGTCATCTAGTTCCAACCCCCATGCCATGGGGAAGGACACCTCACGCTAACCATGTCACCCAAGGCTCTAACTCCATGTTAGTCATGTGCTGAAACAAAACTACAGTTCTGCACAGGCTCCTGGGCTGCTCCAAGTGAATCTCTGTGGGATGTACAAAGCTGACTCTGTTTAGATTCCTCTGAAAATCCACACCCCATCTGAAAGAGAAAGCATGGCTCATGTACAAGTCCAGTTCTATGCAAGATTCCTGGCTAATCTGGAGCCAGAGTGCATTGGATTCCGTGCAATGTCTATTTTCATGTGCAACAAGGGGTGATCTAGAGAAGGGGGGGGAAGCAACAGCAAGAAAATGCTGCAGTGCAAATAATGCTATGAGTTATTTAGAGGCAGTATCAGCAACCTGTATGTTGCTATATCTGCTTCAGTTCATCCATCTCTACTGAATAGCCTTTTTGCTTGTGTTTGTTACTAGAGTTATAAAGTATCTGATGATAATAAATGCCTGATTGTTCTCTGTATGCTCAGATGTTTTCAAATTGTTGGCTATATCCTAAGTTTCTAAATTGAGACATTTTGAACATATGCGTATTAAGCAGTGTAAGAAAAATATAAAGGCTTGGCATATCCCCTTTAGTTTTTGCAAGCTTAAATGATGGTACAAAACATATGGCAAAAGAGAAACAAGGCTTCAATGGTTACATGATTTGTAGAAGGTCGCCACAGACAGAAGCAGAAGTGAAAGACAGAGAACTAGGAACACGGTAAGGCCAGGAGTCATGTCCGTAAGTCCCTAACAAGGTTTGTCTAGGAAGGGATGAGTTTATCTTGCCTATGTTCTAGGTACACTTTGAAAGATACAATAAGTCACATGTGTTGTGGTTTGGTTTTGGTTTTCTTTAAATGTGGTTGTTAACAATTATTTCACTGTGTCTCTGTTTGGTAAACTTTCATTCACACCCTTAGGAGTAATGGATATGTTGTGTACAGAGATGAGCAAATGATTGTAGCAGTGGCTTCTTAGTTGCAAGGCAATAAAACATTATGATAGTCATTTGTAGTGTTGTACAAATATATAAGTCTGTTCATCACGTTGTCCAATGCTAATGCATTTATAGAACTACAAATTCCATTACTTTATGCAACTGAAAGGACAGAGGGCTTTGCCAGATAAAGGAGAAATTGCAGAGTTCTCTTATTAAGAACCTGATGTCAGTTCAGAAAGGCATGGTATATCTTGTTTTAAATATTCAACAAACCAAAGCTGAACAAAGGGAAAAATAACAAACTCAAGAAGGCTTAAGTTCTGCTTCAGGACATAGGCAGGTTGCATAGAAAGGTAGAGGAATAATTGTCTAAGCAGACCTGATCTCTGAAACAGACGTAGCTTCAAAAAATGATGATATGAAACTCAGACTATTCGTACTGTACTTGCTGAAGAATAAGAAGCCTTATATGCTGCAGTAGGTTGTTCTAGAGATAATTTTATTGAAGATTAGCTTTCAACATATTACCATAAGTTATGTTTTAAGACATTCAAGTGGGGCCTGGCAATTTCTATAGTAGTATTCATGTTAAAACGATACTAAATCCGGATGACATAGATCTCAGTATTCTAGTACCAGATGCATGCCTGTGTTCAGTGTTCAGAGAAAAGGCTTTCCTAGAAGCCTTCTGCTCCACCGGCTGGCCATGACTGAGGATGACTCCTAACAATACTGAATGTGGAAAAGGCTACCTGGAAGACCTAAAGCAGAGTAAAACTGAGTCTGAAGGCTGCTGGATCTGAGCAGGATCGGGGAGCAAGCAACAGGGAGTCAGGAGGGCTGGAGCAGAGGTAAGGAGCTGATGCCTCCCAACATGGTTGCAAGTGTGTGGTACTCTGTGCCAGCTAAAGGTCTGAGCTCCCCAGCCTGACTTTTCCCAAGCTCTTCTGGGCACCGAGTGGGACTGGAGAACATGCATGCAAGTACAATGCTTTGCAGGTCCTCCAGAAGACTCATGAGCCAGGGATAGGGTAAACTGGGGGGAAAGGAGAAAGGAAAACAAGTTGTAAGGGTTGCTTGGAATTGACAGGGATTCCTATAAGCAAAAATTGGAATCAAGTACTTTTTTGTCCTGTTTCCCAACTACAGCGCAGTGACAACCCGGGGAGCCAGAGTTATCAAATCTGCTCTGAAAATGCCTGTGAGTGCCCATTGCTTAACCAGGTACTTAATGACACCCAGAGACACTTTGGCACCTCTGCCCTGCTGCAGATGACATGCAGTCACTTTAGAAAATGCCCTTCCTTGTGAATGAAGATAGACTGAGAGAGTGCTTTAAATGTGTTTATTTATTTTCCTGGTTGGTAAAGAGAAGCCTTGAAAGACACTCAAGAGTGAAGTAGAATAATCAAGCAACTCATTGATCTAAAGTTAATCTGCTGCAACTGCCTCAGCAAGTGCTAAAAATGGTCTCCTTTCCTCTGTTCTATAACTGAGGAAACGGCTTCTGCCAATATCCCTCTAACACCAGCAGCCCTTGGCGCTTCGCTCGATGTTTGGGCAGATCAGATGAAACTCATTTGTTGTTATTGTTTAAGATTAAGCTGTACTTATAGAATTACTGGGCATTATTAGGCCGGTTTCCTAGAACACAAATAGAATGAAAAACAGAAATAAAAAAGAGAAAATTCTGCTTATTTTTCACGCTAAAGCTCAGTGCTGAAGTTTGAGCCTCTGCACTTCTCAGCAGTGAATTATACAGGGTTGTATTCTGCAAAGAAGCACCAAGAAGCTGTCTTAAAAACATTATAATTCTTATACAAAGGTTCTATATATTATACAAAGCATTCAAAATGTCTCCCAAATGCTTGGAAGATGTGTTTCAGGTGCAAAATAAGAGCACATCTTACCTTTTAACTTTGGGCTCTGATATAGAAACATGAGCAGGTCTCTTAAACTGAATATCTGCTGCTCCATCTGCAAAATGAAGGTATTGAGTGCCTCAGACTACCCAGGGAAGCCAGAAAAGGTACCTGTAGGGGAAATGCTTTGGTGCAAACCTGCTGGGATTCATGCAAGTTGAATTTTGCTTTTGTGCTATCATTGATGGAAAGCAATCAAAATAGATTTTCTACCGAGCCATCAGAAATCTCAATTGTCTTAAATGAAAACTCATTGGTCCTCTAAGTCACCTTGAAAATGCGCTGTGGCCCACAACAATTAGTTTCATAGAACTCAGAGTGATTCAGGTTGGAAGGGAACATGAGAGGTCTCTAGTCCAGCTCAAAGCACGGCCAGCAATGACTTCAGACCAGGTTGCTCAGGGCTTTGTCTGGTCAGGGCTTGAAAACCTGAACATCTTCTCTTAGCCCCCATCCCACCTCTGTGTCATTCTCACAGGGATTTTCCCTCTTGCCCCCTTAGGTCGAGTCAGAACCTCACCAGCTCCACTTTATGCCTATGTCTGTTGTTCACCCACCACACAGAATCATAGAATCCCAGACTGGTTTGAGTTGGAAGAGTCCTTGAAGCTCATCCAGTTCCAATCCCCTGCCATGGGCAGGGACACCTTCCACCAGACCAGGTTGCTCCAAGCCCCGTCCAACCTGGCCTTGAACACTGCCAGGGATGGGGCAGCCACAGCTTCTCTGGGCACCCTGTGCCAGCGCCTCAGCACCCTCACAGGGAAGAGTTTCTTCCTAATGTCTCATCTAAATCTCCCCTCTCTCAGTTTAAAGCCATTCCCCCTTGTCCTGTCCTTACAGGCTCTTGTAGAAAGTCCCTCTCCAGATTTCTTGTAGCCCCTTTAGGCACTGGCAGATGCTGTAAGGTCTCCCTAGAGCCTTCTGTTTTCCAGGCTGAACAAGCCCATCTCTCTCAGCCTGTCTCCAGAGCAGAGCTGCTCCAGCCCTTGGAGCATCTCCATGGCCTCCCCTGAACTCGCTCCAACAACTCTCAAGTCTCTTTTGTGTTGTTTCCCCCAGAGCTGGATACAGAACTGCGGAGGAGCATCACCAGAGCAGAAGGTGAGAAAGCCTCCCTCGAACTGCTGGTCACTCATTTTGAAACAGCCCAGCACACTGCCAGGTCATGTCTATCCCAGGTCCTTCTCCTCAGGACTGGACAGCTCTGCAATAAGCTGTACCTCTGAGCCACATTGCCCTGTGTGTTGAGGGTCCCCCCAAGCCGTCCTTTTCCTGCACTGTGGAAGCCCCAGTCCCACAGCCTCTCCCTATAAGGCGAGTGCTCCTGCCCTGACGAGCTTGGCGGCCTCTCCTGAACTCTCTCCAACTGACTGACATTTTCCTTTTATACACCGTTACACTGGGAGTCCCAGTCTGGATCCAGTGGTCTAACAATTGCTGAGTAAAGCGAGCTAATCACTTTCCTCAATCTATAGTCTGTGATCTTCTTGATACTGCCATCTTTGCAGTCCTGCTGGCCCATGCACAGCCTGCTGTGCCTCAGGGCCCTTTCAGCAGAGCTGTTCTGGAGCCAGGCAGTGCCCAGCCTCTATACCACAGGGAATTCCTCCTCTCCAGGTGCAGGGCTTTGCATTTGTCCCTCTTGGATTGCATGAGGTTCCCGCTGGCCGATTTCCCTGGCCTGTAATTGTCCCTCTGGATGGCAGCCCTGCCCTCTGGCATAGCAGCTGCACCCCTTGGTCTGTGGTCATCCATGTTTTCCTTGTTTAAGGAGGTTCTCTGGTTTGCAAACTTCTCCTGTCCTTGTTTCCAGCAGTGAGTAAACTTACCCCTCAAGCTCCTTTAGATCACGTATACCTGCCGGATCGCAACTGTCTGCAGTTAGAACCAGAACAACAAACAACTATTACATTCCTCCCCACCATCATTTCAGGATGAAATTAAGTTCCAAAGAACATTTGTTTCTAAAAAAAAGAGTCAAGCCTGGAAAAATCAATACATTGACAGAGGAAACTTTGTTTCTCTGATTCTGCCTCAGGATGCAGGCATTAGGTTGTAGCCCAGTTTTTTACCAGTTCTCTATTGCCTGGAGCTCAGCCACTAGTAAGATACTGGTAGACACAATGCTTAAGCCACACAGAGGATTTTTTGCATGTCTTCAGTAAAGCATATCCCTGATGTTTAGCTGGCACATGGAAGCTTTGTGTATTAGCAAAACCTTTGGCTTTTGACCCCACACCAGCTATGGATTGTGCTGGATTCTGCTTCTTCAAACCAACTTGCAGGCAGGTATTATAGGATGTTTTGCTCTTACTGCAGGACTGGGGCGTGCTAAACTAAGGAATGCCACAGCATCCTGATGAACTCCTCAAAGGATTGTAATTCACTACCAATCTTAAAATGCTATTCTACTCTAGAGAATGACTAGTCAAAAGGTCCTTATTTAATCAATAGAGTAACTCCCCGTGTACTTTCAGGCACTCATAAAATCTGTTAGTGACAACATGATGGCTTTTATTGCTTTTTACTTCTGTTAGCATTGCAGAACCAATTCAGCTTTGAGCAAGCTGGAATCTCCACCTTCCTATGTTATATCCACCAAAAATTATAGCTGGCACAGCACGGAGGCTCTCAGGCACCCCGGTGCTATCAATAATGGTGCTGTTAACCCAGGTTCTGGTGAGTAACCTACCCTGACCACTGAAAGCACTGGGACTGCGCAGGTTTTACAGAGACCATTATTTCAGTTTACAAGGGTTTTACAACTACGTGCACTGCAAAAGGACAGAAGAAAGCCAGCTTAATTTTGACCCTAAGTTGTATTTTCAGGTTAGGAAATGAGTACATTTTTCATGCGCTGCTGAGTACTGCTGCTGCATTACTATGAAGTCCCATTATAATACTTTTACACAGCTGATTTCTGTGGAGCAGCTACATAAAAAATTGGGAAGTGTCATGCAATTTGGTTAAGGAAGTGATCACTGGGATACTGACCTCCAACACCTGCAAAACTGGATGGAAGAAGAGAATCTGTGTGCCTGCAACATACTGCTCTCTTTCTGTAGCTGGTAAAGGTACGTCTTGAATCTACATTACTGGAAAAGCAGCATTACCTAGAAGAGAGGGGAGCTCAAGGAAAAAAGAAAAAGGAAAAAAATCCATACAGATTATCTTAAAAAGTTAGATGAAATTCTGAGCAATCTTCCTTATTTCATCCCATAGCAATTCTGATTGTCCAGTGTCACAAAAATAGACCTAAAAGTAGCAGTTTGGATTTTGATTACAGCGCTGTGATTGACCTGTCAATAGTGATAGGTCTGTGATAAATCCTTTTCAGACTACACTAGAAGTGACATCATACTCTGCAGTTATCTGACATGAGATGATCCAGATCCCTCCAAGCCAGGGTTCCAGTATGGAGCTTGATTTAACGCACCTCAAAATTGAAGAGTTTGACTGAAGTGGTTTGACTTAGTTTCACTTTTAGTGGACGTACTGTAGGAAACTTCCAGCTCTAGTTGATCAGCATGGAAATGGCAGGTTAGATGCTGCTGGAGATGCCTAACTGAGAAGTGTCTTGAGAAGCAAGACAGACTGCATTTCAGAGTAGGAAACGGAGACGAAGGGGGGAAAGTTCTTGATGCTCCTATGGTCAGAAAGCAGAAGAACTACCAGCAGATTAAAGCTTAGAGCCAGAGCCAGGGAGGTGAATTTGCAGCTCAGGCGGTCTGTACAAGGAGATAATGATGTTAATTCCTGGGAGTAGTGAACTGGATTCTGATCAGCCTAGTGTAAGCAGGTGTAGTCCAGAGATAGCAAGGAGCAGGAAAGCAGGTTAATTACTATTTTTAGCAATGCAATAAGGGCAGACTGGACAAGGTAGCGCTATTTCCCTGATAAATGTTAGATCGTGGATGCTCAGGGAGCACAAACATCTGAGACAGTGCCTGCTAATCGAAAACGCTGCATGAGCTGGACAGAGGCAGGTTTCATTCACAGAAGAATATACTCAGTCCCGCACTGTGAGAATCAGTCTGCTCCTACACCTTGCCATTCCTTCAGTGTCCTTCCATTGCTCTAGACCAAGCTTTGCCCTGGTGAGAGGCACCTGGCTGCAAAATGCTAGGGGAGGAAACCTGCGCTCAGAGCCAGTGCTGCCTCTGGTACCAGCTCAAGAGCTCCCAGTTCCCTGTTGTTGGTGTACAGTCATCTCCACAGCACGCAGGGGAAAGATGCTCTAAGACAGCAGTGTGGTGTGCAGCAAGTATTTTAATACAAGGTAACTCTCTACAACAGTTTTGAATAACAAATTACTTTTTACAAGGGCATGTAATGACAGACAAGGGAAAATGATTTTAAACTGAAAGAGAGGACATTTAGATTGGACATTAGGAAGAAGTTCTTCCGTGTGAGGGTGGTGAGGCTCTGGCACAGGGTGCCCAGAGAAGCTGTGGCTGCCTCATCGCTGGCAGTGTTCAAGGCCAGGTTGGACAGTGCTTGGAGCGACCTGGTTTAGTGGAAGGTGTCCCTGCCCATGGCAGGGGGTTGGAACTGGATGGCTTTTAAGGTTCCTTCCAACTCAAACCACTCTGTGATTCTCTGATTCTGTGAATACAAATACTTACTCTTCATGTAGTTTTGTAGAGTTTCCAAGAATGTCTCGAACTGTAGTCCTGGGTAATGCATAGTCAGTTCATTAACGAACTCTGGAAGGCTGACTGCTAAGGCTGCCATTCATTCCTACTTGCTAAGCCATATGACAAGATCCTTTAAAATGCCCCAAATCCTCACCTGATAGTTTCCATGATTGTCATTGCCAGAGGGATCTTAGGCAGGCCTTGGAAGGGGTTTGTAAAACTGTTTCAAAAGACTTCTCCCAGTTGGAAACCAAAATTGGTGAAAAGGATGAATGCTTTTGCCTCCTTGATGGGATGCAAGCTTAGGGAATGGCTCTCTGCAGCTCCACACACGCCAGTTCAGCTTACTGCCTTCAGTGATGGATCAGCTGTGTGCACTGTAAGCCAGTTAAAGCTGTGGGTAGGACTAACCAGGGTGGGCAGCTTGTGAAGAGAAAGACCAATTTTTTTACAAAGGAAAGGAAAATGTGTGTGTTTCATTCTGAAGCTGCCTGCCAGTGTGATCAAGGAAGGGTATGGATGTATGGAGCAGTGGCATCATTCTGGTGGGGATCGTTGTAATTCCCACAGTGTGTTGCACTGTGTCTGACACGCAGCTCCCTCTCTGTCAATAAGAATAAATACTCGTCTGAAGTTTGTAGCCGGCAGAGAATTTCTTTCACTTGAATGTTTTATGAGTTACCCATAGCTGTGCTCAGTCTGCTTTGCTCTTTACTCATTTTATCAAAGGACCTTGTTGACTCTCCAGGAGTTTATTCCAGTCTGGAACCAAGCTGGTTCCAGGTCCCTGTCAGGGGATTCTCAGAGAGCTGCTCCGGCAGCTGCATAGCAAAGTCGTATCTTGTCAGGTGCAGAAGAATTAGAATTACTGAAGTTGTTTTCTAATGGCAGATTTTCCATCAGGAAATATCATTTTGAAAACTAGACTTCCTATGAGAATCAATCAAGTTAGCCAAAATGCCAGGGTCGTCTTCAGGCTGGGAGAAAATCAAAATGCAATGTTTTGACCTTACCACATGAAGCATTTGGATGATTTACTTCATTTGCAACTCTACTATACTGTACAATCGATATGAAACACTTAAATCTTAATTCCTTTACACAAAAAACATTTGCTCCCAAGTTGTTTTCCTATATAAGATTGTATTTCTAGGGAACCTCAGGTTTATTCTTGATTTTTCCAACATGTGGAATGGAAAAAAAGAGAAACCCTGGATTTTCCTGCAAAGCAGGAATTCAGATCGCTGCTCGGATCCAACACCTATTCGGTACCACGGGCATTTGAAAGACCAACTGGTGCATAGCTGGAGCACCACACAAAGCAAACAAACAAAAACACCCCAAGGGCTGAAATCTGTTCCCAGTAAATATTTGAGTAATTTCACAGTATTCATCAACTGCGGAGCTGTCCATGAACAATCTGCAAAGAGGCAACGAGTGCCAAATCTCACAAGCACACTGTTCATTGCAGATAGTTTGCCTCGTCACTGTGACTGAGCTGTGTGTTACTACACAGCCAACTGTTCTTCTTAAACAAGCTTGTTACCTTTTGCTGTAGTGAAAACTGTGTGTGAGGAGCAAGAGTACAGAGTTTAAGGGAACAGATACTTTGGAAACCTTGCTTAGACATTTCTTCATGAAAATATTTATTGCTTTTTGACCAAGGATTCCCAAGCCCCGTGAGCAGCATTAGTTCCATTTTAATAGCTGAAAAAAGCAAGGCAAAAGGAGAAAGTACACAGTTTATTTTAGATCCCATTGCAGAAAAGAAGAGCTGGGAACGCAATTAGAGCTCTCGAGTTCCAGTTCACAGAACAGTATCTATGGGATGGTAAGTTGGCTTTTATTTATAATGGGTATTTGTGTGGTGCTCATCACGAAAGGCACTCTATAACTCAGAAAACTTCAACTTACCGGTTTCCATAGCAGACTTACAGTAAACTAAATCTGTTGTACTGACTCTTCCTCTTCTAGACGCAGAAAATGAGGCATACATTGCAAATTGGTCTGTGGCATTTGGGGCTGGTAGTGCTGTCTCAGCCTTTTCTGGCCTCCTCTCGCTTAATCTGTCACTCTTATCATCATCTCTAAATTCACCTGCAGAGCAGCTGCCCAGAGTATTTTGATTGCAAGTTGTGCATACAGATAAAACATTGCACACTTGGAGACTAAGGGTCCCCAACCCAGAAGCAGCTCACTGGAGGCAGCTCGTGGTGATTCCTCTTTGATTATTGCTTAAGGACCGCTGCTGGAAGCCCCCTATCCCAGGAGACTTTCTTGGGGAAAAACCACGGGAGGAAGTCTTCTTGAAGAGGTATCATCTGTCATGACAAGTTGCCTGTCCTGATGAGTCTGGTGCTGAGACTGTGTTATGATGACTGATGAGGCCATCCAGAGCAGTTAACTCAGCCATTTGTGATCATTTCTCTTACAGGCCTTTTGGTAATCACTTTGGGAAATTATTTTTGAACAGTGCATGTTCTGGGTGGGAGGGAAGTGAAGTTTTGCTTCTCTTTTGTGGGGAAGAATTCAGGTAGACATAAACTTGGGGAACAATGGAAAACAAAAATCAGTATAAAATACCTTGCTGTCCTTCTAGATGTTCCTGCAAGGCTGTTTTGTTTTATTTGTGTACATTAAAGCCCCATCCACACACTGGCTCTGTTCCAGATGTGCAGAATTTCACTTCTGCAAGACAGAGTGAAGTTTGGGTTCAGACTTAAACAGGGGAGATTTAGGTTAGATATAAGGAAGAAATTCTTCCTTGTGAGGGTGGTGAGGCACTGGCACAGAGTGCCCAGAGAAGCTGTGGCTGCCCCATTCCTGGCAGTGTTCAAGGCCAGGTTGGATGGGGCTTGGAGCAACCTGGTCTAGTGTGAGGCGTCCCTGCCCATGGCAGGGGATTGGAACTGGATGAGCATTTGCAGAACCTCCTTGAGAAGTACTTCCACATCTAAATACCCCACAGTTGCATTCAGAGATGCTGTCCTTTACCTTAAGCAAAATTAAATGTTGCAGTGAAATCAGACAATATAAGCACATTGGCATCTTTCCCAGTAAAAGGAATATGAAGTAGTTTTTATTGTTACTGCCAAGACAGCTGTGGTTTAGATTGAAATAGTCATCGCACCCTTTTGCTATTTCTAGAAATAATGCAGCTTGCCTACCAATAACAAATGTCTAGTATTCTCTCTGGTACCAAAACACCCTGCACATTTGTTGCTATTCTGCAACACTATATCTTAACAGAAGTGCCTAATGCAGCAAATAAATGGGCTTAGCCATACAAATGGCAGGAAATTCATAACTGTCACAGCTTCACAGTTTGTGTCTGTTGTACATATGTAGGGCTTTGTATAATTCCTCAGTGTTCACTTTCTGTTTTGATAACAAGCTTATTTTAAGATTCTTCTTCCAAAATGCCATCTTTGGGTTGCAAGGTTTCAGAATGTAGCCCTGTATTAAAGCTGGACAAAGCCTCTGGAGCTGCACTGACCTTTCTAAAGGTGTTCTCTCTGTCTGTGTGGAACAGACAAGGCACACTTCCTATGGGAGGCTTCAGGATTTCTGCCTCTTTTGTACAGGAAATCTCCAGTTTTTACCTGAAGTTCCTGTATTTTATTTCCCTTGCTTGTGGCCTGTTTTAAATGTGAAAGGCTGGGGATGTCTCATTTAAAAGTAAGCCTCTGGATTCGTGTCTTTATATATGGGACTATTATTGAACCTTTTGCTGCCATCTTTCACATACACTTGTGCAGTAAGCTTGGGATTTCCCTCTTCTTACTGAAGCAGTAATACTAATAATGATAGTAATGAGGAAAAATAAAGCTGACTTATGCTACTGCTCTTGCTTTCTTCCAAATATCCAGTATTTACTGGCCAGCATTTGCAGGTGACATTGTTGAATGGTTCTAGGTAGGGAAACAGAGCCGGCTTGTGCCTGGGGTGGGTTTATGCCCAAGCTCAATGCTGCAGTGCGGTGGGAAAGAGGATTTTAAATGCTCAGGTCAGGTGTGACTGTAGGTGGATTTGAGTTGGAAGGGGGGCATTTAGTTGCTATATATGAAAGGAAAAAAGGTTCCATAAACTTTGTTCCAAGTGTCTCCAGAGCCAGAGGTACTGATGTGGCATGAAAGTGTGGGAGGAGAAGTGAGTTACCACTGTTTTCATCCTGATCAAAGCAGTCTGTAAAAGGGGATGCAGGCTGCCTGCTCTGAGGGTGAAAAGCCTCCTGCAGAGCACAGAGATTCAGATCTCCTCCAAAACCTTCAGATGCTCATTCCCCAGACATTTAAATGTTCAAGGAATTTTAGCATGTGGCTTTGCCCGCTGACACTTAAGAAATACAAATAGAAGGGAGCATTGACTGCCACACCTTGAAAACGAGAGAGACAGATCAAAAGGAGATGTTGAGAAAAATACGAGCTTGTATTAAGATTTGCAGGGACTGGGCCACTGAGTATCTAAATATCCTGTAGCTGTGTTAGTGCTGGCTGCTTCGTGGTATAAGTTTGTAATATGCATTCTGGTTTAGTACACAGTGTAGTACAGAAGAGGGGTTTAAGTGTATGAAGAGCAGGAGGTTGTTTCTGGGTTGATTTTTTTCTTTTTTCCTTAATCCCACTACTTAAAATGATACAGGAAGTGTGCAAATCTGAAGATAGACTCCCAACTGGGTGTACATGTTAAATATAGATGTATCTATGCAGAAATCCAAGGTAAAATCACTGTATGGTTTGAAGTCAGTATGTGTAATGAATTATTAAAACACTGTTAAAACAACCATTCTTGTTTTTTAACTTGAAAGCCTGGCCACTGTGCTTCTAGAGGTTATGTTAACTGAGTACAGACTAAGGGAAAGTACCTGTAGAGGAGTAATCTGACACATGCAAATAGAGAATATATAGGCTGAAGACACCCGTTGAGACAGACGAGAATCAAACTGGAACCCACTTGTGACAGATGAGAAGCAAACTGGTATAGCTTATATGCTGGTATAGTATGGGGTATATGTATGTAGTGTATATACTGGTATAGCTATCCTGGTAGGAGTTGAGAGCAGTTCAGTTACTAACACTCAGTCCTTTTGTTTTCTCTCTGTTGCCCACAGAGATGCTTAATTGTGCTGTAAAAGATTGTTACAGCAAAGATCAGTCTACTGCTGGATTTTTTTAAAGGTTCCTTGTGCACACACAGACGAGTAACAACTTTAAGCCATGCCTACTCTGGTCTGTAATTGAGATCCTGAGCTCTTTGTCAGTAATTCATGGCCATTTTGTGGTGTCTTACTAAGCAGGTCTTCAGCACCTGCAGAGCATCCGAGATGCAGTAAGTAGTATGCTCTAGATGGCAGTGTATTTTTAAACTATAGTAGCTGAGCTGGCTGGAAAATAAGTTTGGTCATTTGAAGTGGGGTTTTGTAATGCTCTTTGCATGCCACTTGCTTTCAAGGTAGGAATTCAAAACTACATTAGATTTTACAATACCTAGATTTTATATAGGTTTTATATATTTATATAGAGATTTTACATGCAAATACTAAGAAGAAGTCACAGAAAGCAGCAAAGAAAACAATATGGGTTTCGCCTGGTTTTTTGAATAGGAAAATGTGGATTACTTTTTCCCCTGTAATGAGCATCAACGTGATTCTTTGTCAGTATTTCCCTGTCTCAGTGCCTCAGTGGGATTGTAATTCGGGTGTTTTGTGCTCCTCTTCTTCCATAAGCTAAGTTTTGCTGATGAGACCACATCTCCCAGACTTACACAGCCTCTTCTTGCATCAGTGCTAGGCAGAGGGACTGCCTAGTGGGTAGAAAAAGACGGAGCTATGCAGTAGTTTTTTGCTGACTGAATGAGGCAGGTTTGAGGCAAGTGTTTTTTCCAGTCAAAAGCTAATACTCCATATGAAAAGGAGATGGAAAAAAAAATACACTGCAAACATAAAGGGGCTAAAAGAACATTTTGAATAAGCCTTAAAGACCAAAAAGAAAAGTCGTCACGGCCAGAAGGATAGCACAGTTGTTGAGTTAAATACAGTTTTATTAGTGACACATGCTTCGTGTACGGGAAGTGTATGCTATTCCCATATTTACACATCAAGCATCTGCCAGTCAGGTTGTTGATCACTTCTATGCCTCATGCAGTACCTCTGACTGAACCCACTATCCCCACGTCTGCTACAGCCCACTAAATGCAAATTTCTTCTCTGCAGCAACCCAGCTCAGGCGCTGACACACATACTATCCTTTATTTGCACTCATCAGGCTTTCAATATGACATAAAATCATTGTAACATAATGCATTATTAAATATGTTTCCCAGCTAAAAAGATAAACTTGACAGACTGTCAGCAAACGTTTTTGTTCTGTTGAAAAGGTTTGTAAAAAGGAACCCTGGAGTACATCCACCCATTAGTGTAGCTCACCAACGATTCAGAGCAAGAAACGGCATAGGATGAGCTTGCCCTTTGCCTCGTTCTCCAGCTTGACTATAAACAGAACGTGAATTTGGCTTCTCAATGTCATTTAGACAGTGATTTGTATGAACACAGCTGAGTCTATGGATTACTCACAAAGCCTTTACTTGGCCTGTTTGTTGCTATTGGTGCTTCTGGGTCACCTTGATATAGTGTAGTTTTTGCACTTTCATGGATGACTGGGTATGATTGTAGATGGGAAGAGGGAAAATTAAAGTTTCTAAGAGGCGGTATGACTACTATTAGTGTGATCATGAGGATCAGTTATGAACTTGAGAGCTTACCCTGAGTTCTTAGGCAATCTTTTTTTCTCTGATTGCATCCCTTTACCCCCCAAAACTGAAACCAAGAACTTCTGTGGGGCCAGGAACTCAGGATTCCTTTATCAAGGACCTCTGGGGTGTACCTTCTGAGCGAGCCAGAGGCAAACCCGAACATCTGGCTGCTCATAGCCAGCCAGGACTTCATAATAACCAGGTCCTGAGAACTCTTTTGCAAGGTGGAGATGTTGGGCTTCAGGGCCCCGCAGTGTTGGATCTGCCTCTGGTTCATAGGTTTCCATATCTCTCAGCTGCCTGTAAGGTTTTCCGTTTGTTTTAACGAAATGAAGTTCCATTGGTCCCAAGTAGATAAATAGATTTGGGCTTTTCTTTTTTTTCAGTTGGGGGAAAAGATAACTGTGTAATGTCTTTTCCGTGGAAAATTGCTCCCTTTTCCTTCAAACTGGAATAACCTCTTCTGAAATATCAGGCTTTCCCAGAGATTGGAAAATCCAGATCTTCATGGGAGCTGTTTCTAACCACATCATTGTAATATTTCTAGTAACTACTCCATTGATTGCTGTTACAAATCAGCGTCACAAATACTTCCTGTGTTGATATCTGATATCCACACAAACAATGTGAATGATTTTGAGATCTCTTCCCAGGTGTGGATGCAGTTGAAAGTACCTGGTGATCTCAGTTATTGACTTACACATCTGCTGCAACTCTGAAATCTAGAGGACAGGTACATGCAGATTTGTCACCTCAGATTTACCACTGAGAAGCTGGGAATAATGCAGCTCAGCAAAGTGAGAAAGCTTATCTACTGAGTAATGAAGCAATATCCAAGGGCAGTAATAAGCAATATTCAGTTACATGCCGGCTCACTTTTTGGTTAAAAAAGGCACGGGTGTTTTGATAAAAATTCAATTACATTTCTGCACTGCATAGGACTTTAGAAAAGTGCCTGTGTAAATTGCTGGGGATATTTCTTCTTTCTTCCAAAAAGGGCAGAAAAAGGGAGGAAACCCTGTTTGTTTAAAACTGACCCAACTCGAAGCCTTTCTTGTTGTTCCATTTTTATGTGAACATGGGTTATTCTATTAAAGAGGTATTTTTCATTAAAATAATACATAAATATTTTATGTGATGAATTTGTAGCCTTGAGGCTTGACTTCAGTACACATGAGCCATTTTCAGGTTTATTACCAAAAGTCTTGGTGAGCTGAACGAACTTCACATCCCCTAAGGAGATTCATTTGTACACGTTTAAAAACAGAAATGTCAAATGTTCTCTTCAGGTGCATGTTTCTAGCTGTGATGGAGTACCTTAGGTCAGGATTTGGCCCTGGATATTCCTTTAGGCAGGAATATCAAAGAAACCTCTGTTGTACCTTGCCGTACTTCTAGCTACTAAAAATGGAGCTGTCAGTTTCCAGTTGCTAATCCATTAACTTCTATTAAAGGTTAGGGTTACTGTTGGCAAGTGAGAGAGCACTCTGGTACGAACAACTGGAATGGGGGGGTTGCCTGTTTAAAAAGGAGACAAAGCTTTCTTAGTGCTTTTTGGCTTCAGTATGAATTGGTTTGGAGAGGGCTAAAACCCGTTTATTTTGTAAAATGGCCACAGTGTGGTCTCCATTTGCATTACCCTTGCTGCACAAGAAGCGTTTATTTAGCTGATACAGTCTTCTGTTATTACCTCTCTGGATGTATAATGCCCTGGAGGTGGAAGAGGAAAGGTCTCTCCTTTTCCTAACCTATAGCTCACTCTGAAATCAAATCATTCCTCACTGTGAAGAGTAGCCTCTTGGCTATACAAAAACCTTTTACCCAGCATCTTTCTCTGAAGATAACTTAATTGGGAAAGATTCATAACTTCTGATACAATCTTCTTGTCTTCAAGTTCAGACCAATAGCCCAAACAAATCATTTGAGATGAAGGTCCAAAATTAATCCCAAAGAATATGAGCAAAAGGAGTTCTTAGGTTAAAATAAATGGAACTGAATCATTCCATTCTTTAAAAATAGAGGAAAAACTTTCAGTTTCTTAATCTCATCTCCTCATCTCATCATCTCTCATGTATCTCTTCTTGCTGATAGAGGAGGGGTGCAGGTGCCTGGGCTGCCCCGTCATCTGCTCGGATGTTCAACTTTATTTTGTGTTTCAATTTCCTGCATATACTGGGCACAGAGGGAACATTTCCACTTAGCTGAGGCTGAAGGTAGGCATGACTTCCAGTGAGTGCAATGTGTAGAGGCATCTTTCTGAGTGTGAGGAGTGCCAGGAAATTTGGGGTAATTTGGTTGTGTTTCTGGTCCCCAGCTAAGGCTGGTGAGGCCAGTAGCAGGGATTTAACTCAGAGTTCTGTGCCTGCGGAACTCAAGATGCACCTCAGTGGCTTTCTCCCAGATTATTTTGCCATGGGAGCAGGGATGGGGCGCAGGTCTGGTTTTCAGGGTTGTGACCCCAAGGTTTGGCTCTTCATCAGTACTGAACATGACATCTGCATTCATTTGGGTCTGTTCAGGGTAAAGAGGCTGCAGAGTTCTTGCCTGTGGGAGACCCATGATCTGTGTTTAGGATAGTAAATCATTCCTGTTTTGGAGAGTCACTGAGTGCAGATGTTATAACTGGGATATTGATACTGGTCAGACATCTCGCATCAGGCAGAACACGCATTTATAAACATGCTTTTATAACCAGCTTATTTCAGGAGCTCATTTTTTTTAATATTCTTCTTTTTATTATTATTTTATATTAACACTGAAGTGAATCACATTTGTAGGAAATAATCTGCTTTTAGCAACTATTATAACTGTTGTAATGAACCCTAACATTATTTGCCACAACCAGCTTTATGAGGGAAAGATATGTCAACTATGTCTTGGTGTTAGGAAGGAAAAGCCAATATAGAGATTATTCCATAGTTACCTATCACTTCATCATTCACAGCTGAAGGCAGCACACTAGGTTTGATACCTACCCTTATAAATCACTGGTCTGATCTTCTGTGTCGCTACATTGCAGACAACAATAGGGGATATTTAGTTACTGGACCATAACTTAGCAGGTTTAATTGTGCCATTAGCAATATAAATTTTTTCCCACTGAAGAATAGCTTGCAATACAGCGTGAAGTCCATTCTTATCTTGAAGATTATTGCTCTAAGCACTGAGCAAGAATTACAACTCTTAGTAAGAATGGTTCTTTTTCTCTTGGTTTCGCTATCATTACTCAGTTACAGGAGTGTGCTAACAATAAAATTGCACTGAGAATGAGAGTGGGCACAGATGACACTTGGTATTTAAGCTCCTGACAGGTCCCTCTGAAAGTTTCCAGTTTTTCTTCAGTGGAAGCGAGCAGCAGGGCTAAGCAGAGCTTTAACACAATCAAAGCAGTGTTTTCCCCAGGCATCAGCCATTTACCTTGTTTACTATTATCCACTTAACTGTATCTTTTATTATCCCTTACTGTTTATCCATCCGAGAGGACAGTTCCTCAGCACTCTGAATTAATTATTACCCAAAGTTAATTAATTCATATTGTTACAGAAAGTTTTACCAATCTTTATTGAGAGGTATTACCAACTTGTTTTGCTGTTACTGCAGCAGAGCTTAGTGTTGCACCTAAACTAAAAGAATTCAAGCAAACTACTGTAGTATTCTCACTTGAGAGAAATATTATTTAATAGATCAAAAATGTGCTTTTAATTTTTTTTTCTGAATAACAAATTCTGCATAGCTTCTGTGAGAAATAAGAACATATCAGCAACCCACGGGTTTATTTTGTTCCATCAAACCAACTTCCCAAACACAAGTCTTGCCTGCCTGTATTTCCACAAAGTTAAATCCTACCTTTCCCTTCAGGACCTCAAAAAATGAGATGAGAATACTCAAGATCCTTCAAGTTAATTTCAGAAAATCCAACTTAAACATTCACAGGGAAAATCTGTCTTTCAAAGCTTACAGAATTCTGCTTTGCTCATTGACCTTGCATGCTATTTCACATAGTGTTTCTCTTTGCACCTCTAATATCATTGTAGTGTTGCAGAATTAGTGCAGGTTTTTACTGTTCTGGGTCTACTGTTTTGCCTGTTCTGGGTCACTGTCATATTCTCACCCCCAAAAGCATTGGGTTGTTGAATAGAAGCTGGGCACATGTTTGCCTGTGTACAGGATCTCCTCATGTTAACAAAACTTAGAACCAAAACAAACTGAGGGGCTGAAAGGTCAAAGAGAACTTAGCTTGAATGTGAGATTAAACTTGGCAGTTTTTCTAGGTGATGATAATTTTGGGATGTAAAGGAATTAATCTCCTGTCTCCCTGAGCATACGTGTATTAGGAAGGAAGAACCAACCAAGAAGTATCTGAATATCGGTGCATGTTGCATATGGTCTATAAAGCTGTTTAAGATCTTTGCGCTTGATGTGTAGCATATAAACAGCTATGTCATACGTAATATTTGGTTTTGATTTTAGTTTTGTTTTTTTTTTAATGAAAGGTCTGAGCCCTTCGGATCTCCCAGCAAGCAGCTTGCCTCTTTCTCCTGGTTACTCTGCTTGGAACTTGACCTGGGTCATGAGAGATACATCCCCTTTCTTCTCCCATAGAGGACGACACAGTGAGTAGCATTTATATGTTAACCTCCAGAGGCTGTAACTACCTGTGGATATTGGTATACTACTGGAGCAAAACAACAGAAGTCAAATGATGCATGATAAAATATCTATTCTATCAGCCTCCGAGGGTACTAATAAGCCCCACTGCCCTTTACCAGGTTTCCCTGGGGTCTTCCCCACCCTGCCCGTAGGCCCAGGAGTCCCATTTCAGCACAACCCGACATGGCATTGGCCATCACTATCTCTACAGAGGTACCTGATGGCCTGGGCTGCCCCAGCCTGCCCTGCTCCCTCAAAAACAAGGGCCCAGACTGTAATATTTGAGGGGTGTGTTGGAATCCAGTGTTACTATAAAGAGACATGTGTACCAAACTGGCTTTTTCTTGCCGTCACCTTTTGTAACTCCTATCCCTTCCAAAATATGGGAATCTGTTTTCATCTGTTCTCTGGTATGACCTATTTACTGACTATCCATAGCCATTCCACTGTGAAATATGATGGTCGCAGTTAGGACTGGACTGCATAAGGCAATATCATGCAATCCAGAAAGTGGCTGAAGTAGGATATATCTACTATATATCTACTACTAGTCTCTATGAGGGGAGATAAGGTGCTGAGAGGCTAATAAGATTTACTCACCCCAAGCCTGTAATTATCTGCTTGAGGGAAAAGTTTGACCTACCTATATGAAGGAGTCCCATATTTCTTCAAATTTATGTTGCAGCCTTTTATGTGTGCAATATATATTCTTTCCATTGGCATACAATATCTGCTTCTAGCTGTTGTATCTGCTTGAATGATGAGGACACACCAGTTTCATTTTGGAAGGGACAGTAGTACAATCCTTTTTTCCTCACTTGTTTTTCTCAGAAGTTGCAAGACTGATTTTTAATTTAGACTAAACTCTTTCAGTTTCTCAGTAATACTATACTAAAGGAAGCCTTTGTTCTTAAAACCTAAAAGCATTGATTCCATCTGACAGCATCACATGGAGATAAATGTCCTGCATCAAAGCAGAAATGATTTATTATGATTTTAGCTGGTTGTACGAGACCAAATTCTACCATATCCCAACCATCTGTTTTGCAAGGAAATGAAGGATTTTGATGAGGTGTTACACAAAATACAGTCTTCACTCAGGACAGGTCTAAACTGATTTATCCTTCAGTAGGTGTAATTCAGGACAGATACCTTGAAACTACTGGAGAATCTTGAAGAGGGACAGCAGTAATTTGGTTTTTTTCTAGCTTTGCACTTTAACATTGCCAAAAGTTGGCAGAATCTCCTTTAAATTAGAGGGGTAGCAGTAGCCTAAGAGGACAAGTCTTAAAACTCCTATTCTCTATTCCTCTGCATTTCTGCAGCTTATATCCACCTGAATGCTTATTATATTTCCCAGGGGTCTAGATTTCCGTCCAGAACTGCTACAACCACGACAGGGATCGACAGTGCCTTTCAGCAGCTGATTATTGGCTCTGGATCTTAAGTAGCTCTGTGAAAGTCATGCAGGGGCTCAGTAGAGCAAAGCAGAAGACAAAGTTAGACCATGCAAGCTCTAGGCGAGTAACCTTGTCCCAGGACTACCCCTGCCTTCTGATTGAGTGGTTAATCCAAAATCACACAATAAAGCATTAGCAGAAATAAAACCCAGCAGTCCTTCACTACTGTGTGAAGGAAGACACTTCTAAATATTTTCCCCTTCTGCCAGAAGTTTTCCTCACCGCTCCCAGTGTGACTGTGATTGCAGAGCCCTCAATAAAACTTCTATCAAAACTTTGTTTGCCTAATCATCTGAAGGGACCCATCTCATTAAATGGCTGACACTGCTGAAGTGGGGCAATGTTAGTTGTCTTAATTACTTTTTCCCTATGTTCCGCTATTGGAGAAATCTCTTTGATTGAAAGGCTGAGTAAATTGACATGGAAGGTCCCTCTTCCTTTGCCAGACTAAGTTCTCTGCTCCTTTGCTCAGAATTAAAAGTTCTGACAGACTGCCTTTAGTAGTTCTGGCAGGAACAGTGCTTCATCAGACATTTGAAACTATATGCAGCAATCCCAAAAGATAATCACTGGCACAACAGGATACTTGAGAGTAATGCATTCATAAGACTTTTCTTCTATTTTGTCTAGAGGTTTCTAGATTTGTCTCTATCCAAGCAGTGATTAATCTTCTACCATCTCAGAGATGCAAAATCCATCTGCCTTTCAGAAAATAGAAGTCTTAAAAAGCCACATGAAGTCAAAATTATCTGGGAATTTAGCCTGCAGGGCAGGAGGAGTCTTTAAATCTCCCTATTTTTGTGTTTTCTTTTGTTCTCTTTGAAGGACACTCAGACTATTTCCTGTCTAGAAACAAACTTTTAATGCATTCTGCATATGTGGACTTACGGTAGCGTATTAATCTCGCATTTGCAGCACTGATGGAACTCTGTCCTGGGGCTTACATGATTAACTGCACCCAGCCACATATTTCATTTCTTGTCCTGGTTGGTTGAATATTAATTTTCTCTTCTATATAGGTATTGTATAAGAAATCAATTGTCCACTGCATGAAATCCATTCAGCTTCTGTAACAGAGGTTCCAGATGACAGGTGCCCCTTAAGGCCTGGAAGCTTTCATGCAGTTAATGTACCCATCTCTGTCCCATCCTCTACTTTCCTCCAGGCCAACAAACAACCCTGAACCAGGAACATGATCCCAGCAGGGTATGGCAGCAACTGCAGAAGGTGCTACCAATTGGAAAAAAACCCAAATGCAATTCAGCCCATCTAAATTCTGTTTTTAAAGAAGAACATGTTTCATGAGAACAACAGGGATAAGGCTTGCCATATTGGGCCATTTGGGAAATAGGAGATGCCTTTTGCTTTTTAACTCGTCTTATGCCACTGTTCTGAACTAGCTTTATGCAAAATACAGAAGTACCTCTCTCAGGCTGCTTAGGAAAGTTTAGAAAGTTTAGGAAATAGTAGTGTCTTGGATACCAAAGTTAACTGGGAATAAAACTCCAGGGAAAACTGCAGATCTGGCTACTAAATGGCTGGTGTGGTTAAAAATGTCTACGAAATGTGAGTTCAGCAGAGGAGGATTACATACCTTTAAGAGTGCATAATTATTCACAGTTCTGATTTAATAGGTACTAAAAGCAAATCCAAAGTATGGCTTCTATTAACAACTTATTAATAATTTCGCTCAGCTCTATGTCTTCAGAAAACTCATTTGACAGGGCTGTTGGGTCTGATTATATTTTTTACACTTTCTAATAGAACGTTATGTGTGATGAGTTCATGATTTCCTGAATTGGGTTTGCTAAAAAATAATAATTAAAACGTGTTGGAGTAATTTTACTGTGGAATAATTTAGGTTCATTCTTGCTGCATATTTGATGCTCACTGGCACGGCAACTGCTCAGCGAGGTGTCACATAATTAGGTTTTTTCCCTGGTAGGCTGTGTGCAACTTGCTGAATTCAAGTACTCGTGTGCATGCATTCAAAATACCATTTCATTCATGTGAGTTGGATACCAGATAGGTACTGCTGACACGAAACTCAATGGGTTTGAACATCAAACAAAAGAGAAGATGGAGAGAAAGAGGGCACCAGCCAGATGAATTTGTACTACAGTTAGGTTCCCATGACTACTTGTTTTATAAATCTACAACAAATCAGACTAATACTGACATCTTCAGAATGATGAAGCTATCATGATACTTGGCTCAGCATGGCAATAGTGAGATGCATGGTTATGAACTAATTGTTACAAGTTTCTGTTTGGAAGGTAAGATAAAGTTAGGAGAGCAATGAGGAGAATAGCACTATGTCACAGAGGAAAAATTAATCAGTGCTTTCTTAGTAACGATGTTGCAAAAATGATGTACTGCCTTAATTCAAACCCATCCTTTTTGCAATCTTAGAAGTACTCTCACATAGTTTTGGAAATAATATTATGAATATAATGTGGTAAGACTACAATTAACAGCAGTTATTCACACCAGATTAACAGAATTGCTCCATATAAAATAGCAGATGCTGTGACTCAATATACATAGGCAAGAATTCTTGTTTAACAGTTAGATGGTATTTTTGCCGTGTGCGGTGGTGCTGAAATCCAGAGGAGGGAAAATTACAGGAAAAGCAGCATCTACCTAGCGAAACTGAAGGCTGAACTAAGCAAGAAAGAAATAAAAATCATATTAGGGAGAAATTTTTACTTTCTTTCAAGTTATTCTTTTCCTTATAGCCTCTTTCTTCCGCAGATAATATGCCAATGACAGCTGAACGTTTTTTCAATAATAAAATAACATCCAGTAAGACAACAAATTACTTTTCTCCCTGTCTCTCAAGCATTCATTTTCTCTAGAGATCTCTCAGACTTCACGCAAGAGGCCGCTTGTATGAGTTGTCAAAACATGACAGTTCATCCAACCACTATTTTGTGCCAACTGAAGCATGTTTTCTAACAATCGCTGTTAGTCAGTGCTTCAGTCTTTTGGCCAGGACTGGCATTAGAAATGCTCTTTCATTTATTGTTTTTGCTGCATGCATGGGAGACTTGGTGGACAAATATTTCTTGTGTGGAGGATGAGCCCTGTCACTTCTTAGAGCAGGAGGCATGAAGATGAGAGTTACTGCTGGTTGCTCTCCCAACACTCCCTCCTCACACCTCTCTTTGTAGCTGTCTTGAAAGAGTGTGCTTATAATTGATTGATAAAGGAGTCCTGGCCATCTTCTTTGTAGCTTGATTTCTACTGAACAAAGCAGCTGTCAAAGATTTTGGTGATTCAGTCCCTGGTGCACACTGAGGAGCTGGGTAGATATAAAGTATATGCTGTCACTTTACAGATTCTCTTAACACATAAATGAATGGTTGCATTATTGTCATTCTCTCTAAGTGGCACATCCAGCTGTGGCTCACTCCCCAGAGGATTAATTTAAACTCTTGTGGCACAGGGAGAGCCCTGCACTTAGTATTGAGGCCTGAGCACTCTTCCCCGGGGGTGATTCCTGCTGAAATGATGCCTCCTCTGGGGTACTGCTCCTCTAAAACATCTCTTCCCAGTGCAATCTAATAGCCCCTTCTGAGGGAAACCCAGGCTGGGCCTGTTCAGCCTGGAGAAGAGAAGGCTTGGGGCGGTCTAATCCATGTGTGTATTTGAAGGGAGGGTGTTGAGGATGAGGCTAGACTCCTCCCGCTGGTGCCAGGCAATGGGAGGAGAGGCACAGGAAGTTCCACTGGAGCGTGAGGAAGAACTTCTTTACTGTGAGGGTGACCAAGCATTGGAATTGGTTGTGGAGTCTCCTTCCCCGGAGATACTCAAGAGCGGTGCGGACACAATCCTGAGTGTTGTGCGTTAGGCGATCCTGTTTGAGCAGGGAGGTTGCACTAGATGATTCCAGCGGTCCCTTCCAGCCTCAGCCATCCTGCGGTACCGCCGAGCGCCGCGTTAAAACCTCTCAGGCCCGCAGCGAGCTCTGAGGGAGGAGTGCTGGCGGCCCGCCTCTTGCCGCCATGCGCTTCCCAGCCCACGCCCGGGGGCGATCCCAGCCCCGCTGGAGCTGGAGGGTTTCCAGGAAGCGAGGAGGTAGGGAAGAGGTTCTGGGCAGCGGTAGCAGATACAGGACAGGACGCTACCTTGAACGGGGCTTTTAGGCAAGCGGGGCCTTCCGGGGGTCAGCCTTCACCTGTGAGCCCCACCGGCACACCTCCCGCCCTCCTCCATAGCCTGGCTGGCCGAAAGGGCACGTCCCCATCTCCCAGAGGAGGGCTTGGCTGCCTCAGCCCGTTCGGGGGTTTGGCCGGGGGCTCGCCCGCCCTGCAGGGTCACAAAGTGGTCGCTGAGGCGGCCTGAGGGGAAGCGGCTCATCGGCTTTGTGAGGGAACGGCGGCGCTGCCGTCAGTAACTCGAGGCTGGGTGAGTGTACACGGAGCCTGCTGGTGAGGAGGAAGGGTGCAGAGCAGTAAGGTAACATGTGCTAAGTAGCTTTAAATTAAAAGGTGAACACAGGCTGTGTTTCAGAGCAGCAGAGGGGTTCGTCTGCTGCCTGTCTGTTCTCCTCGCTGCCTCACTTGCAGGTGGATGAGGTGCGTCAGGCAGGATGGACCCCAAAGCCATGGGACACTTCAGTGCCTCCCGAGTTCCTCGCCTGCCCTACCACGCCATGCTGCTGCTGTCGTGTTTGTCACCTCCCAAAGCAGCAACCCAAAGACCAGGCAGTTATGTCTGTGCAGGTATTTGCTAGGGGTAGTAAGGCCTGGGGTGCCTGGCAGGGGTATATGTGTCATACTATCCCTTAAAATGTAGCTTAGTGCTGGATAATGGAAGAGAGTAGATGGAAATGTCTCTTCAGGCTTGCTTTTGCTGCAGGAACAAGGCAGTTAAACCTTGCAGTTGTTTTTCCTCTTTGGTTTTCATGACCGTTGACACCTTTTCCATTTTCCCTTGGGATTTTTGGGCTTTTTCTGTGGGGTTCATTTTTGGTGCCCTTCCATCCTGTGATGGATTTGCTCATTTTATATTGCTGCTGCATGTTGAGCTGCATGGAGGAAAGGTGGCACTAGGGATGCATTTGCAGAGGGTTTCACCTTGTCTTTGTGGGTGCAGTGCTCACTTCCAAGGGTCTGGCCTGTATTTGGTGTCCTCCGGGGTATAGAGCAGGCTGTTAAGCTGACAGGCAGGGAGCACGGTTTCCTATTTATGTTCCGTTGTCGCAGAGAAATACTTAATCACTGCAGGCTTCCATGTATCACCCCACATGTACCCCCGTACTGGTGGGCAGAAGTTCAGAAGGGCCTGATGAGGCAATTGAAACGCTTAGATTGAATGCCCTGTGCCCTTTTCTACCCAGAGAGAATGGGGAAGGCTTTAGGAACTGGCTCTGTCGCTAGGATTAATAACTGGAAAATCAATTTGTCATTTCCCTGTCATAAATTAAAAGCTTATAGGCCTTATAACATGAGTATAATAGAGGTTAGTGCGTATTGATGGAGGTCTCAAAGCTCACTCAGCAGAGCACATCTCTACTATACAATTTAAATTATGTCTCCTCCACAAGGAATATCTGTCAATATTTGTATGAAAAAAGGGCATCCTGTGCAAGAATATCGTACACTGCTGCTGCGATTGCTGCCACTGGAGGAGGTGTGTGCTCGAGGGAGGTTGTGGTCCTGTTTTGATTGGTGTAAGTGACCTCTATATTGTGCATTTGTGTCTCCAGATGTCATACAAATTAGTTATGTTTAAGCTGATGAGCTGCCAGTTAGGAGGTCTCTAAGATGGTTGTTCTGAGAACAGAGAACCTGTACTTGCTCCCTTGCCTGTTGCAGTGAGGTAAGAAAGATACCACACCAGGGTGACCAGCTGAGAGTAATGGAGGAGGAGTGATTTGTACAAGTTGGTAGACAAGGAGTGCAAAGGACCCTTTTAAGTCAGCCACATGCAGAGTTAGGAAGGATCAGTCTAAGAGTAAATTACCTGCTGGTGAGATTCTTGCGGTTGAAAGGAGATGTGCTTCAAAACAAACCTAGTTTGTTGTCAGGCTGCTGAAGAAAGGATAATCAGAATAGTTTCTTAACAAGAACAGGCTTTTTATAGCTCTCTTTAAATTTGATTATTTTTGTTCTGAATAAGGCATCTTTCTGTGATATGTGGTTACACAAATGATCTAAGAGGATCCAAAGAGCGAATGATCCGTAATCTGACCCTGCAGCAACGTTAAAGCAGATTACTGTGTTGTGGTGTATTATTTATACTACTATTTTAAGTAATTTGTTTATTAGGAAACTCTAATCAGTTTAATTGAAACAGATGGAGTTGCCAGATATTTCAGTTGTTTGTGCACAAATCATTGCTGTTAGACATGTTGATTAAAAAGAAATAAATTGAAGCACTCACAAGACTCTACTGTCATCAGACATGCACAGATCCCACTGTCTTTTCAATTGGATAGTAGCTTAATTTACTTTCCAGTCTATGTTTGGTTTCCTGTATCTTCATATGTACCGGAAACTGAAATGATTGATTTCTACAGCCTTTCTTAAACTGGTGTTTATATTAATTTGATTATAAGCATCACTTTTGTTTCCTCTTTAAAGGTGTAATGATGAAAAAATAGATTTCTAATAAATAAGCTGTTCTGCCTCTCTGGAGTCCAGTGGTTGCAAGTGCTAAAGATTGTTGGAAAAGTAGTTGGTTTTTTTTTTTTTCAATATATTTAAAAACAGACTTCGCAATTTACTGGCACTTAAATTCCTTATACAGAGGAATTAAGCCTTTTGGATCTATAATGTCAATACAGTTGTGGCATAAATGCATATGCTGGATATAAATCTCTGTGACAGCTCTTTAAAGAAACCCACCAGAAATCGCAAATCTCTTCGCTCCCCCCCACCTTTACTGACAGGGCACACTATTGAAGTCCTGAAGCTTTATATCTAGTCAATTTATATTTGTAGTAGGTTTAAAAAACAATCACTAGAAGTTTTGTTAGATTTAATTACTTTTCTTGCAGTGTTTGCTGTTTTTCAGGAAATGCAGAATGGCTTTTATTCAGCTTCCAAAGGCACTTTGGCTGCTTCTTTATGTGCTTAGCTGGGCAAGGACAAAGTAAAGTGGGTGTTGCATTTAAGCATGTAAGACCAAGGTAAAAAAGGAAGGCAAAAGACCTTTTGGGGATTTTTTTTAATGCAAAGGCATAAAAAATGGCTGGTGATTTATGTCAGCAGTTCAAATATTGTGTAGGATCTGACTTTGCAAATCTGGTTTATATGGTCTTGTAGCAGCTGCCACACGAAGAACAGCTTATCTCTGAAAAAATGTATGTGTTCCATATAATTTTTTTTTATAAAGATGTTACATTGTCAGTAGTGAAGGACATTGTGAAAGAAGGAAAGCCTGAGGGTGGAAGTTAACATTAGGCTTGGAAGACTGGATGCTGTTTGCGTAGATTTTGCTGTGTTGCATCAGATAGCATTTCTTTGTCATCCTTTCTTTGTACTGAATAGGATAATAGCATTGAAATAGCCTGATGCGAGACTAATTTAAATAAGAGTTCATAGAGATACGTGCAGATATTCTGTTGATGTGGAGGCATTATCAAGTTCTGTTAAAGATGCAAGTATGTTTTCATTAAATCACAGACACTTTCAGATGTATGGGCCACACAGTCTTCTCTTCTTGCAAGGATTAACTTGTTGTAAAGGCCGTTCAGCTTGACCACAACAGGCATGTTAGATCATGTCCACTTCTCTGTAGGCTATTCATTGGAAGGGAAGGAAATGGTATTGCTACTTGCCTTTTTCTTTTACTTTTTCCCCTTCAGGCAGAGGCTTTAGTTGTCTGCAGGGGTCATAATGCTAAATGTGGAGGCTGTTATTTAATCACATATCCCAATTAAGTTGTCCCAATTGTAGGTCAGAGGCCTGCTGCGTTAAGAGCTCCACAACTGATAGCTCTCTTTTGACGAGGAGGTTCTGGAAAGTGAGACTGAATGGAGGAGCTGAGCTGGCTATTGAGTGCTTGTAGGCATTGTAATCAGGCTGTCAGGGTGGAGGAGGAAAATGAGAGTGCCTTGTGGATATCCCCCTGCTTGGGGGCAAGAGGGTAAGGGAATACAAAGGCTTCTGTTCCCAGCAGCTGGATGGGAGAGGAGTGGAAGCAAGCAGCAACTGCTGGAAAGCTCATGAAAATACAAGACTGATGGGAAGAGAAGCCCATGAAGAATTAAATAGTTGATTTGAAATGACTGCTCTTGCCACGTGTTGATCTTGGCCTAGGTCTTCCCTTCTGTTGTCCTTGTGTGAGCTGTATTTCACAGAATCATAGAATGGTTAGGGTTGGAAAGGACCTTAAGATCATCTAGTTAGTGCCCTAAAGCACATGCTACTCAAGGTGTTCCCCATAACTAAACTATGCAGTAATGATGTTGTGTCTTCTGCAGTTGAGAGTTTGGTTGTTCTTTTGTCCATTTAGGCTTTGACACAAAGTTTAAGAGACTCTTAACACTTTATAGGGTTAAAAAAAAGTGTGGTTTATTTTTCTTTTTTTTAATAGATCATCTAAGGGACTAGAAATAAGTGGTCTAAGGTTTTTATGATATTGCAGAAGAAAACTGTATAGCATGGCTATATCCACTGTTCCCTGCTGTCTAAATTAAAGTGTGCTTCATGTATTGTGAAATTTATATTGATAACATAGAGGCCTGGAGAGGGTATTTTAAAATTTAAAGAAATATGTAGAATCTTTATTACTGCTTGTGCTTGTGGTGTGTATGGATTCCTTGCATTACATGGTTCCCATTGTGTTGTGAAGCATTCAAAATGCTGACTGAATGATAAAGCACCTGATTAAGAAAATCAAATATAAATTGGAAAAATAGACTCTGCTCTTTCCAGCTTGCTTTTAGAAAGGCAAATTAGCTGGGAAAATTATAGTGGGAGGGTAACAGTATTAACCTTCAGATTAGCAAATGTTATATCACCAGGAGAATAGGCTGAACTACATAAATCTGTGCACACTAAGAAGAAATCGGATGCTTAATAGAGAATGTAATTGAAGTTTAAAAAAAATCAGTTAATTCCACTGATGTCAATTCAGATTATTTGTTCCACTTGGATACCTACGGCAGGACAGTAGAAAATTCCAAGGAAGAGATGGATTTTTTTGCTGGGCTTTTTCAAATTGATATTGCCTTTTCATAAACATCAAGTTAGTTCCGAAATAGTTTCTTTCTGTTACTGAATATTGTTATTGAGTGCTGACTGTGGTGACAAAAGCAAATGTATACTGGACATTCCAGAAAATTTAGCAATCCTGCCAATTACAAGTAAAATCCGTGCAGGTTATCACTGCATGTTGTGTTAAACAACTTGAGTTATGATGCGGTAGTAAATTGGACACTGAGAAGTGAATCATAGCAGCACCAGCAGGGTAATTGGTTTCTGAAAGAGAAACATCTCAAAAAGAAAGGTCTGTGTTGGAGGCAGATGCTGCCTGTGCTGCCTGGAGGCAGAACCTTTGCAGGAGCAGATCAAGCTTCTGCTGCTTCTTCTGGCTTGGTGAAGCATTTCAAACCCCAGGGGTCAGAAGGTTGCCTCGCAGGGTCCAGTCCCTATGGCTACCAGCATGTCCGATATGCCCAGGATTCATAACTTGCTTTGCAGAGTCCTGTGCTCACTCAGATGGAACATGCTGTGAAGCATGTTAGTAGTCTTTGCACTATAATGGTTCTGGTAGAATCTGAACCAGCATCCCCAAGGAGATTGGCTTTCTGTGCCATTTTATCAACAAAGCTATTTCCCTTTCAGTCGAGATGATGCCTTTCCCCGCTTCAGCCTGTGCTGCCCTTTTAATCTATCCTGAAGGGGAACTGCTGCCTCTTGGGCCTTCCTCTTGATTTGCTGCTACCTCCATAACAAACCTCTCTCTGCAGTCCATTTCAGACATGCTATTGCCTGTCTGTTTACGGACTTCCTCCATTTCTTCCTACCTCATTATGGAGAAAAACTTGCTAAAGTATAAAATGAATATGTATACACACCTTCGAGCACAGAGGAAGCTGGTTTTGATTAACTTGGTATGTTCTATGTCGGTTTTCTTTTTTCCAGTATTTGACTGCAATTTTGAATCTCCTTGTGAGCTGGAATACTCGTTTACCTCAGAAGATCAGGAAACCTCCAACCATGCCTGGATCAGACTGAGTGCAGAGGAAATCTCACAGCTAAACATCCTGGATGGGCCGGAGAGAGATCACTCTGAGAATACACCTAGAGGTAAGATGAGTACAACTATGTAATGCCTTCAGTGTAGTGGTTAATTTTTAAAACAAAACACCCTCACTCCACCCCCAAAGAAATCCCTGACAAAACCCCCACAAACCACAAAACCCCACCCAAACAAAAATGTCCTCCGAAAATACCCAAGACAGCTATAATCCTTCTTTTACTGCAGCACACAATGAATGCAAGCGGTGTGAAAAACAAAAGGAATCGTTCTGCACATGAAAGATCTGGTTTTTGTCTAAAAGCAATCTGCATCATGTATATGGGAAGCAAAATACCAAACACAGTATTCTGGAAAATCTGAATCAGGCGGACTCATGCTATGGATAGTGTTTGGTTAAGAATAGTACTATGGTGCCTGAAGGTCATTCAGTATTTGGAAGAGATGAATAAAATAGCCTGGGTTTACCTCTCCTCTAGATCCTGTTTATTGCTTACTATATATGCAGACCGCTGTAGGCAATATCCTTTTGTCCAGGGATTAGGTTTTCTGTTTGGTAAGGGAACAAAAAATGAGCTTTGCCCTAAGAAGAAAAAAGTTCCTGTCTCTCAAGAGACCTTGAAAAGAGTGGAGTAAACAGACTTTGCTCCTACCTTGGGAGAAAATTTGGGTTGTTGGAATTATTTTTCCTGCTTATGATCATATCTGTGAATAGTAGCATATTTATTAAGATTACAAGTTCTAAAAAGATTTTTAGATGCATTTGTGCTCTGCTAAACCTGGGAAAGCACAAAATTTCTTAACATCCTTCCTGATGTTAGTGATACCTGCTTGAAACTTCTCATGGGGGTCAGGTGGTGTTGATGAGAATGGAGCTACAAAATGGAAATGGGGGAGTTAGGGCTACAAGCTTTATCCAGGCAAACAAGGAGATACAGGGAAGGCCAGCAAAGATTATCAGGAATATGGAACAGTTTCTGTACTAGGAAAAACTAAACAGACAAAGATTCTCTGTGATGGTAGAACTTCTATAAAAATGCACATTGAAGAGCAGTGTGAAGCAGCTGTGAAGTTAATGGGTGCTGGGTATAGAACAAGCAAGAGGAGGTATTTTTTATGTAGTACCTGAATAAATGGTGGTAATAAGATGCATGCATGAATGAATGTTATGGAGGCCAAGAGTATGCATAAGGTTAAAGAAAGATCAGATGAATTCTTGCAGAATGCATTGATCACTGGTTCTTTAATGCAGTTGTCTGTTTACAGTCCTGATTCAAGAATTCTCTTATACAGTAAGCTGCAAGTGGAAGAATCCTTTCTTTAGTAGCAAGTGTCAAAAGATGGCGTTTGACTTTTCAAACCTGCAGTCTGACTGCTTGTAACAATTCTTATGGTCACACAGATACTGGGGCAAAGTTTCGGTGATGCTACATTCATACTCTTTAATTCTGTTTTCTCATTCATATCAATAGTAGAATCATAGAATGGTTTGGGTTGGAAAGGACCTTAAGACCATCCAGTTCCATCCCCCTGCCATGGGCAGGTTGCTCCAAGCCCCGTCCAACCTGACGTTGAACACTGCCAGGGATGGGGCATTCAGAACTTCTTTGAGCAGCTTGTTCCAGTGCATCACCACCCTCACAGTAAAGAACAACTTCCTTACATCTAAACTAAATCTCCTGTGTGTAAATGTGAACCAATTACCCCTTGTCCTATCACTACAGTTCTGATGAAGATTCCCTCCTCCCCTCCTAGTGTAGTACTTTTCCCAAGTAGCCATTATAATTTAACTTCTAAGACCCATTGTTTGAGTACTGCAAAACAAATCCTTTTGGTGGGATCTGTGTTGTGTGTAAAGCAGGTGGACCACGTTTGTAATGCATGCAAATACCTTCTAATATTCACATCAAAGAACATACATGTACAACTGCTACAAAGGTGCAGTTAAGCAAAAATTTAAGGTAAATCAAAATGTCTGTGGTTGTTCTCTTTTTTCTTAAATTCTAGTGCAAGCTAGCTGCTGCTGAAATTTAGGAATTAAAATGAGCTTTTTTTGATGTTAAGAAGGGTTGCTGTCTCCTTCCTGGAGAGGAGAAAACCCTTGACAGAATAAATGTACTGCTCCAGGTGAAGAGCCTGGCTGGGTTGCTGCAGTGCTGCATGTTATTGATGTATGTTTCTTATGGATTCTTTTTTGTAAAGTTATACCTTTGTCAGTATCCGGTTTTATATGTCTGTCAAAGCAGAAGGGGAGACTGTTGCCTGGCTCCATAGCCCAAAACAAATGGTAGTATTGGTTGATGATTTCTAGTTGCTTGTTGGGATAAAATTCCATTTCTAAGCCCAAAGCTTTGGGTTTTTTTTTTTCGTGTGGAAGATGAGCAGTTTAGGCTGAAGCTTCTGTTCTGCTGTTTTCTCCTGTTCCGAGGCACAAGTACCTAGAGTCACACTGTGTGGGTTTAGATTTGTGGGTTGCCAGGGTGGGGGTTTTTGGGGTGTTTCATTTGCTTGTTTGTTTGTTTAAATTATCAGGCATGTTTGACATTGTCAGTGGTAATTTTCCCTTAAGCCCCTCCATAGAGCTGTAGGTCTGCAGCTCATAGATGACTGTAACTCGTGTGTGCATAAAGACTCATTTGAAAAATCAGCACTTGGAGCTAGCATCTCTCTATTTTAAATCACTTTAATTACAGCTGCTTGGCACAGATAGTTGTGTGGTCTGTTTCAATCTGAAATAATTAAGCACAGTAGATCCAACCCCCACTGTTTCCTGCAAATTGTACTTCCAATTATCTCAATCTCATTTCATCTCTTTTGCAGACAGTAATGCACAGAGATAAACAGAGAGCATAACTTGATTTTGGGATGGTTTAAGCTTATCCTTGTCATTTGGCTATCATGTCGAGACATTGATAGAGACAAATGCCTTGGGTATGATACATTGTGCTTCATATACTTTTCTGTAAAAGCTTTAGTAGGAAATCACTGGGATGTATTGGATGATGTATTGAGATGTACTGGGAGAACTTCTGTGTTTTTGCCTCTGTTCCCACAACATGATAGAGCTCAGTCTCAACGAATCAGAACAAATCAGCATTGATCAAGCTACCTAGAGGAAGAACTAGTTTTAGGTGTCTCAGCGTTAGTTACAGTCACATCTGACTTCTTCACTCACTTGGCATATTCAGCATGCTTTGTCACACAAATCATTGATCTTCTGAATAGGTTTAGATGGTGGAGTGTCAGTTTGATATTAAATTATTCAGGGTAAAAGACTGGAGGTCTGGTTGGCAAGGAATTGAAGAATGATGCTTTAACGGGATAGTAGTGGCAGGTGAAATTTAGTGTAGGTAAGCTGAATTGAGGTGTTGGGAGAAACGGAGTTTGGCATATATAAGGACAGATTCTGAGCTGGTTGTAATTACTTAAGCTGATTTTAGGGTAAGAATAGAGCTGTGAAAACATCAACTCAGTAGCAGTCACAAAGTAAATGTGTTGTTGGAACTTAACTGGAAAGGCAGTAGAGAATAGGAAATGGTGTAGAATAAAGGTGTGGGGCAGCTGTACCTAGAATACATTATTCTGTTCTGGTTCCTGTGCATCACAAATCATTTAGTACAGCTGGGGAACTTATTAAAAGGAGGAAAACAAGAATGATCCAAAGTATGTAATGACTGTCTTTTATGAACACTTAAATTAACTAAGGCTGCCCTGCCTGCAAGAGACATCTAAAGGAATACATGGCAGAGTTTTGTAAAAATCACAGACTTTTATAAAATCTTTATATACGATGTATAAAGCTTTATAAATGTCTAAGACTTTATGAAACTCTGAAAAGATTATACAGAAGGAATATTTGATGCTACTTCTAATACAGAATTGGATGGTATCAGATAAAGTTAGTAGATGTCAGGTTCAAAACAAAAGGAGATCCTTCAGTATGTAACAAACAGTAAAACTGTGGAACCTTTTTTTGGTTCTGAAAGCTTCTATGGGTGTGCAAATTGACAGGATTCGTGCAGGGAAGAAAAATGCAGCTACTAAATTCTCAAAATCACCTTTTCTGGCTCAGGAAGTCTTTGTGCAATGGATCCCTGAAGGCCAGAAGTGGGGAAGTACATCTGTTTGCTCTCCCTATTCATATATTCTTTCCTATGTATCTGTAACTGTCTGTTTTCAGAGCCAATATGGCTGAAGTGAATGGATCTTTGGTCTGTGCTGCTGGGGTTGGTGTGCTGCTGTGTCTGCCCCTCGCATCCCAGCCCAGATTTTTTTTTCCTCCCTTTGAAAAAGGAGAGAAATGCACTATGAGTTTCAGAGCAATTTAGAGAGAAGATGTGCTATTTAAACACTTAATACTATTTGCTATCCTGTTAAAGCCTTGTGAATGATATCAAACCATGCAAAAATCAACTGGGCTGGAAAAGACTTTAAAGATCATCAAGTCCAACCATTCCCCTAGCACTGCCAAGACCACCACTAAACCAAGTCACTACACGTGTTCATGTAGGGCCTCATTTATATGGTTTGTGAACACTTCTAAGGACAGTGATTACACTACTTCCCTGGGAAACCTGTTCCCCCCCCTCTTGTGAGTGGACCAGTGGGTAATAAAATCACTAGTGTATCTGCCAGCTTGGCCCTTCACAGTGTGTAAGTCTGCTGGAGCTACCAGAATTTCCAAGTCACACTTGCATAACTTTCTGCAGCATCAGGGATTTAATGTTAAAATTCCACTGATATGCTGAAGATTGAAAGGGAAGTCTCCAGTGTTAGGATCTGAACCAGGCCTTTATGTGCTGTAATGAGTGGGCAATCCATTGTGAATTACTAGACTTCATTTAATTCATGAATAATCAAAAAGATGCTATAAAAAATTCAAGCATTCTGCATCATTGACTGCCTTTATTTATTTTGACAAGTGTGATTAATTCTTAATTATTTATGATCCTTCGTAATCTATCATACCAGCAAATGTACTGCAGTCTATTGTAATGAAATATGAGGAATTGCAGATCTTGCAACTGTGGCAGTATTTCCAAAGGAGGCAGGTTAGACAACCCAGTTTGTGGTTAGAATGACAGAGTTTGTGGAACAAGGAAGTTCCACTTCACAGCTGTGTGGATGTATGTGTTTGTCATGCTGAAGTGAAAGAGTCATTTGCTTCTTTGATAAACCTGAAATGGGTCAAACCAGCCATAAATACTGTGCCTCTCAAGTCTTGATTCAAACACAGAGGTTTCTGTACTATGAGGGCCAGAGTTAGCAGAGTGGTTTAGCAGCCATCAGAAAGTGTGCCTTTCCAGAATTCATCTCTCCTGCTACCTCACTGCAATGCCTATATTTTCCTTCTTCCTGAGAGGCAGTGGCCCAGCTTCCTGTCAGCAACACTGTTGCTGTGTTGCCCATGGACTTGTGGAGAGCAGTAATTGTGGTCCCAGATCTGGGAGCACAGTTGTGGCTTCCTTCAGAGTCATTTTACAAGGAAGAGGAAGAGAGGAATCACTAGTACACAGTTAATTTTGTGTATTTAAGGAAGAAGGACCAGCAGCAACTGGACCCAAAACAAGTACACAAAAAGTGGATCTAGATGTGTGCTCCATCAAATGTCAAATTAATCCCTTTCCAACCATTAATGAAGTTTTAAATTTAAAGGATTTGGGGCTTGACCACTCCTGACTGTAGTGATATGATTCTAGATAAAGTGAATTTCTGCTTCTGTGATCTAAAGATTTCAGGACCGTGAAAATATGCAGCTACTTGATAAAAATTTCAGATGAAGAGATAAGTTGGGGAGGTGTGACCACCATTTCAAATCAGAATTGAAAAAGTAATAAGCCACCCTGGAAGTGCGAACACCAGTTGAGACAACTCCTTAATGGAAAATGTGGATTAAAGTTTCATGAAGGATGGCAGGGGAAGTGAGAGATGAATGAGGACAATGTCCTGACCAGCACTGAGTAGTTGAAAAGTTCTTATGTAAGTTCTAACCCAAGAAGTATCTCCATGTTATGCTAATGTGGTTTTGATTTTTGTAGTTATTACTAAAGAGAAGGAGCAAGGCTCAGGCACCGAGCATATTAGCAAATGGGAGATAATGAACTGCAGGACTATAAAATGCTGTTGATTTTAATTTATGATTCCTCAGACAAAGAAGAATGAGGCAGATAATACAAGATAATAAATAATATTTTGTCTCAGATTATCACTTTATTAACAAAACAGTAGAGAATAAATCAATGTGGGCTTGCAAGAAGTAAGCAGTTGAGAAGTTATTTTTCATGTAGGACTCTTTAAGCAGAAAAAAGACTTGTAACACTTAGAATTCCACTAAAAATAGGGGAAAAAGATTCTCTCTGAAAAAGATAGCTCTTTACCAGGGTAAAAGATTAAGAACTCATGCTGGACAGACAGAAGTTTTCCCTTTGCATTAATCCTTAAGACTGGTTTGTGGATATGCCTTTATCTCACAGAAGTCCTCTATCTTATGTGTCTGTTAAACAAGGATGTATTCTTTTCTATAGTGATCATTATGTGGAGTTGGAGGATTTGACAGGGTGGGTCTGAAAAGCCCCAGAATTATCTTCTTGGGATATTTTCTGTTTTAGGGGGAAAATAGTTTTGGACCTATTGCAAATTTTGACAAAAATCTTGCAAACCTGAATGTTTATTGCCCACTTCTTTTTAATGCTGGAGAAGAATGTGGATCATCCTCATCTGCATAGATTCAGCCCAGATGGCTGAATAGTCCTCAGAAAGATACTGATGTGGTACGACGCCACCCTGGATTTAGTATTTATAAGCATTTGGATAAGCTACAGGTATTCTATGAAGATTTGTAAACTTTTGCACTTTCGTTTAGTAAAAGGAGGGTTCAGTTTTCTCTTAGTTATTTTCCTTTTTAAGATTTAGCCATTGAATTGGTAGGAATAACTGATGTGAGTTGAAGGATCAGCTATAAACCACAAGTGAAACAATAGAAGGATTAAGTGAGATCTGGAGCAACACATGGGCTGAAAATTACTCATCTCTGTTACTGCAAATGAGATTTATGAATTTTTAGGGATGACTCTCAAATTCTTTGCAAACAGAGAGGGTTTTAAAATCAGAAATTCTATTTACAGTGAATAGTTCTGGCTCTTCTAGTTGAGATTGAAATTTTGATACTCAAGTTGGCAACGTACACATATCAAGCATTACAGCACAGCTCCATAGGAACTTACGCAGCATTAATACAGCAAATACAAACCAAACTGGCTTCCAGAGCCTGTTGGGCTGTGAAGAAGGAGGAAGGGGGGTGGGAAATGCAGCCTTTTTCTGATGGTCAGATTCTAGCTCATGTTCTGTCAGTGCAAGGAATGGACCAGGTGTTCTTAGCATTTTGCAGCTTGCTCTTCTCATTAGTACTACACTTGTGCTTTGTTATTACAAAATGATTTCCCTTTAATGAGCCTGCTCTAAAGAGGCAAATTATTGTCTGGATGTAGGACAGAGTGTTTGTTTATAGAGTAGCTCTGTATTTATAGGGACTATGGGTGAGCACGTGGGTTTGTTGATTGTAGAAATCCTGTTTGTTCATTCCTTAATTCAGTGAAGACTTGCGTGCAGCTCGACATGAAGCATTCTGCTCCACAAGCTGAAAAAGAGAAATTAATTTCAGTGTACAACAGATGATAGCATGCTCTGATGGCTTGCTGCATACCTGTGACTAAGGTACTTTAACAAGTATATCCAAAAAAAGTACAGACAATAAAGAAGAAATGGGTTGTAAAACGGTCTCTTTCTCAGCCTTAATGATTCTTTCTCCTTGGCAAGATGAGAGGCACATTAAAAGGACAGCTGGAGGGAAGTGTATCCTGCTCTTGGCTCTGTTTGACCTTTTTTATAGGGAAAGACTACTGGATTAACACACATCTGTAATTATTTTTCCCCCCTCTGTCATGTAGAGGCATTATTCTTTATCCCCAAATGCTCATGTACATCCATGAGTACGTTGTGTTTGTTGTTTTAGTTTAGTTTTTTAATTGAACTTTTCAAGTCTGAAAAAATCATTCTTCTGGAAAGAATATGCAGTGAATTAAGAAATTGTTATTTGATAGCAGGCAGGCTAGAGAGAAAACTCCCTCTATTTTCTGTATACTTATGTTTTAACCATACTAGGGACAGCTTACATATGCAGCTGTGTACGTAGCAAAACATAGTGCATGAAAAAGGACTATAGACAAGACCCCGTAAGCCTTGCAGCCACTTGGCTGCATGCTGCCCCTCCTTCCCAGCCACAGCCTAATTATATCCATTGCCAGTTACTACAATAACCGATGCTGCTTTAGCACTTTACCTCTGAGGCTCTGAGTACTAAATAGGGCCCTTCATTTAAAGAATTGGGAGAAACGTTTCTCCATGTCATCAAAGAGAAATTAAATCACAGTGTGGTTAATCAGTAATCCAAGGTGAGTTGTGTTCTTAGATGTGCCAAACTTGTATCTCCTGCACCCTAACTAGTTCTAATAGTTAGATGCCTGTTGCTCTACAGTAATTCTGTGATGAAGTTGGTTTTGTCCACATCATCATATGGATCTTCTACAGATCTATTCTGTGAGACTGTATTAAAAGCATCAGTAAATTGACAAAAACTGAAATATATTTATTTTCACTGTTATTCTTCACATCAGTGATAATGGGTTTGTGTTGCAGTAACTAGCTTACCTATGCTTGGATGAATACATTAAAGAGAGTCACAGAACTCTGAAAGCGGAGACATTTTACTGCTGTGACTCTCGCCAAGAAACAAATCCAACTAATTAAACAGAAGTAAAAAGCTCTTAATTTGGAACTATGTTGGAGAAAATACCATGATTCAGTCAGGATCTTAGGGCAGGCTGAGCTAAACCCCAGTATCCCCCTAGACATGCCTTCAGAGGTTAAATCTTACAAGAATTGTTAATGCAAGAGCTGACCAGAAGTTGTTTAATTTACTGTTACCTTCAAGGGGAGGGAGACCTATGAGCATCGCTGTTTTATCTTAGAGCAGCTTAAACTGAATATGCTTATTATATCCTACTCAAAGTAACCAGAGAAGGTCACAGTGTTAAAGATGCTGAGGGAGAATTCTGGTTTGTATTTCTAAAACTAAATTTTTGTTAATACTGTGCATTGTCTGTTTAGCTGGCCCCAAGCAACTTGCCTGGATTCTGATGAATAATCATTTATTCAATTATGAGTGAGAAGCTATCCCTGAAGTTTCATCTGTTTTCTTTGTTTGCTTGTTTTGAGAGCACAGTAATTAAACAGATGGTATAATGTGGGAACATGAGAATGGCCATGTTGGGAGAGCAGGAGAGGGAAGCAAACACAGTCAGACTTCTCAGAATATTTTCTCATTCTACAGACTTGTGTGTCTCTGCTTGTTGTCACAGACTGTGCACTGAGGGGAACAATAGAATATAGCCCTCCATGTTACGTTTGAAGTCTGCTGGGATACGTACTACAGTATCGAGTTGTTGATTTGGGATCTCTAGTCTTCATTCCTCATCCCCCTTCCTATTTTGAGCCATGCTGCCATTCTGTGCAGTCAGTTACATTATGCATCTCTGTCTTTTCAAAGAAGGTACTTTCTCTAAGTTTCCTTAACTCCATTTAGTCCAGATGGCAGAGTCTTTCTTGTCTATCAAAAGCAAGCGATGTAGAAATGCTTGACCCTTGCATTTTACCTTCCCTGAATAACCAGAATTTAAAAGAAGGTAAATACAAGTGACTGTCTTTTGTTAAAATGAAAAGACTATCTTAAAGTTATTTTGACTTGATATTTATGGTTCATATCCCTTGTAAACCTAGATGAAAGTCAGCTTTGTTAGCTGAATGCTCCAGTGTCACAACAGAGATGAGAGAAGCAAGCACCACTTAATTCTGAATGGCATTTCCTTAAGAATTCAAGAAATGTAATAGTAAGCTTTTGTTTTGGCCATTGTTCTGTGTTTTCTCTTCTTATTCTATGACTGTGAGATCTTCCCACTCTTCTGTGTCAGGCTTTCTAAATGACCTGATGTAAACACAAGTAAACAAGATGATGAGTAGACTTCTGCAGATTTGAAGAGGTGTTCAAACATCAGAACCAGAAGGTTTGTTGCTTGCGTTGCCTGAGTTCAAAGAATAAATCTTACATAGGACAGAACTGCAATAACTCGCTTTGTTTGTTGCTTTTTGTGTGGGCCATCTTGCTGCTTTCCTGTGCTTCCAGTGGGGAAGTGGAAAGGTCAGGCAGTCATTTGGAGCCTTGCAATGCACATAAACAGCATAATAAAGGTTAGAACACAACTCTCTTTCACCTGGTGCAGTAATTCTGTTTGTCAAAGAAAAGCACAAGCTGCGGAATTCTGGTATTGATTTTGAGCTGCTGAAGTTTCAATTATGTTCTGGTTTCAAGGTGTTTATTCAGAACATTGAAGAAATAAAAAGGCCGCATTAAAACAACATTATCAGAAAGGTTTAATTCCACTCTGTGTTTTTCCTGAACGTGTGGAAGTATTTGAGGAGGAGGCAGAGGATGGTTTATGTTTGACTGTCCTAAAAAAAAATCACAGGTTTCTCAGGCTGGCAGCTGTGGATCAGGCATGCTCTGCCTGCCTTAGTTGATCCTGCATGTCAGCAAGGTCACTTTCACTGGAGGTGAAACTTTACTATGACATACAGATCTTTGAATTTTACATACTGAACTTCCTTAGATTGGGGTAAAGGAAAGATCTTTGTGGTAGCCTCACTGCCTAATTACAGAGTAGTGTAAAACCATCTTAATTCTGTAGTTGGTTTATTTATCCAGCTGATGCAGGGCAATATATTTAGTGTTACGTCACTGTCAAATCAAGATTCCTGAGGAATTAATAGTTTAGATAATTAATCTTTTTTATCATCAATTAGGGGTTAAAAGCAAGAGTCCTAGAATAAGATATTATTACATATTATGTGTCTTAGTTCAGAAGCAGTGGCTTCTACCCAAAATGACTTTTCCAATGACTAACCAAGCCAGAGGAGTACCTGTTAAGCAAGAGTAGATTCTAAAACTACTTTGTAAAGATGCCAAGCCATTTCCTTGTAGTGGCAGCAGCTGAATGAACAGCAATAATAAACATTTTTAATAGCAATTTTCTTAAAGGACATTTTCTTATGTATGAATAATAGTGTAGGATATGCAGCTGATTGTCTTACCCATCCACGGAGAGAGGTGAATAGAGGTGTGGAAGGAGTTACAGCTTTTCTGGAGTTGAGCACCTAATCAGAGAACAGAAAATCTGAATGCCAGTTACCTGTAACCTTCCTGGAAGACATAGTGATAATGGTAATGGCTTTGAAGCATTTGAATGGCTGAAAGGTACTCCAGGCCTTTTCAAGGTTGCTGTTTGACCTGCTGCAGGGAGTGGTCAGTGTGCAGAATGACTGGGTAATGGTGGGTGTTTGCTGTCCATGATTTTTATCATATGTAAAGCTGAATTGAATATGGACTATGAATAATAGAATGTTTGAGTGCTTGAGATCAGCAGTATTATTCCTGATTGCTTTAAAATCAAGGGAAACTGAAGAACTTAAAAGTCAAAATGTTGACTATATAGAAATTGAATTTGGGCTTCCATTAACTCCTTTGTTGTACAATGGTGTTTGCCAGGACTTGGGGACAGGGGTAAGGATATTTCACTGCAGATGAAGCTTTGGGGATGAGCATTCAAGATCTCCTTGTAGTGACGAGAAATGACTGCAAAGTCATAGGAGAGCTAATATGCTTTCTGTAGTATTGGTGTTGTGCATTTGCTTTATGTGCTTAGCTGTTTGGAGAATTTGTGTCATGGGTGACTGCTGTGTGAAGCTGAGCACTTCCAATTTGTTCCACTGAACTGGTGCAAAGGTCAGCCTAGACAAGGTGAGGGGAACTTGCTGGAGTAGGGGCAGTGCTTGAGTGATCTTTGTCTTGTGTTTTCATTGCAGCGTGACTGACAAAATGTAATTGAAATAACTGAGCTCCAACCAGGTGAGGTACCTCACCTGATGTAAAGCACTGCTTACCTCAGTGGAAAAGGCTTTTTGCATGGAGGAGTTTGGCTGGGGTAGCCCTGAATTAAGGCTTGGGAATTAACTCTGTGTAAAATATGCACATTACAGACAGTGTCTTTAACTGCTCTCTACATACTTATCTGTATGAAATGACATATTTCTGTGTGATTTGTGGGTGGGCAGGTGAAGTGTACTGCATTAGAACCACACATTGATTGCTGTGTGTTATTTAATGTTACAGCCATTAACTTGGTGAGGCACCAAAGACCAGCCTTGAGTGTGAAGCTGTTCATGGGCATTGCAGCAAGAATGACCTAAACGACTTGTAAAAATTAACTGACCTGTTGGTTTCTTGGTTGGTTACTTGGTTGTTACTTGGTATGCTACTCTTAGAAGCAAACCAGACTGTTATTTTTAATGAAACTGAGTTGCTGAGCAATTCTTTGTTGCTAAAATAGCTAATCATAATACCAACTGCAGGCACTTAGTGAACTGCAGATTACTCTTTCACTTGTGCAATGTAATCAAAGCCTTGTTGTTTTTATTTTTTCTTTCTTTGTTTTCTGAAAAGCACCTTCTTATTCCCTCCTCCTCCCCTGATCTTTAACAGGTAATGTCCTCTTGTTCTCCTCTGAAACCATCTTGGGCTTGCTGGATGACCACAAGAAGTGACATTTTGCTAGCCCTGATGTATTTGCAATGGGCCTGTTTGTGAAATTGCAGAAGTAGCTTCCAGTCTCTCATCACC